>NC_053025.1:128053109-128178640 GCF_003073215.2 Triticum urartu | reverse complement strand
GTCAAAATGGATGGTCCAATATGTGTGATCTGGCTTTTCTTCAGGTGCTTGCATTTCCGTCCAATCATTGATGAAATCAACAAGTGGTTGAGACTTAACCGCCGTCCGAGGCACATACTTCAACCCGTGTGGCCCAAGCTCTATAGCACACTTGGCAATCCGGCCAGTCGCTTCCCGGTTCTGGATGATATCCCCCAAAGGAGCAGAACTGACCACCGTAATTGGGTGCCCTTGGAAGTATTGCTTAAGCTTCCGTCTTTCCATAAAAACTCCGTACACCAGCTTCTACCAATGCGGATACCTTTGCTTGGACTCAATGAGTACCTCGCTGATATAATAGACCGGACGTTGAACCGGATGCTCCTTACCTGCCTCCTTTCGCTCCACCACAATAGCCACGCTGACCGCACGAGCATTAGTAGCAACATATAGCAGTAACGGCTCCTTGTCAATGGGAGCGGCGAGCACAGGTGGATTGGCCAATTGCCGCTTTAAGTCCTCAAATGCTTCATCAGCAGCGGAACTCCAGACGAATTGATCCGTCTTCTTCAACATCTGATACAAAGGGATTGCCTTCTCACCAAGGAGGCTGATAAACCGGCTTAACGCGGCAATCCGCCTGCCAGGCGTTGAACATCATTGATACACTTCGGTTTAGCCAGGGAGGTGATGGCTGTGATCTTCTCCGGATTAGCCTCAATTCCCCTGTTGGACACCAGAAAACCCAATAACTTGCCCGCCGGTACACCAAAGACACACTTGTCCGGATTAAGCATCATTTTGTACGTCCTTAGGTTATCAAAGGTTTCCTTCAAATCGTCAACCAGAGTCTCCTTCTCCCTGGACTTAACCATGATGTCATCCATGTAAGCATGTACATTACAGCCAATCTGCTTGTGAAGACAATTTTGTACACACCGTTGATAAGTTGCCTGGGCACTCTTGAGACCAAAGGGCATAGACACATAGCAGAAGGCTCCAAAGGGAGTTATGAATGCCGTCTTCTCCTGGTCCTTAACTGCCATTTTGGTCTGATGATAGCCAGAATATGCATCCAAAAAACTTAAACGCTCACAACCCGCCGTAGCATCAATAATTTGATCAATACGGGGGAGGGCAAAAGGATCTGCTAGACAAGCCTTATTAAGATCTGTGTAATCCACACACATGCGCCAGGTGCCGTTTTTCTTAAGGACTAGCACCGGATTGGCAAGCCACTCAGGGTGAAAAACTTCAACAATAAAACCAGCTACTAAGAGCCTGGCTACCTCTTCTCCAATCGCCTTGCGTCTTTCTTCGTTAAACCGGCGGAGGAACTGTTTCACTGGTTTGTATTTTAGGATCCACATTAAGGGTGTGCTCAGCAAGTTGCCTCGGTACACCTGGCATGTCAGAGGGCTTCCATGCAAAAATGTCCCGATTCTCACGGATGAACTCGATGAGCGCGCTTTCCTATTTTGGATCCAAGTTGGCATTGATGCTGAACTGCTTGGACGAATCGCCAGGCACAAAGTCAACAAGCTTAGTTTCTGCTACCGATTTGAACTTCAGGGCCGGATCATGCTCCGTAGTTGGCTTCTTTAATGGAGTCATGTCCGCCGGATCAACATTGTCCTTATAATACTTCAGCTCCTCGGTGGCACAAACCGACTCTGCGTAGGACGCATCTCCTTCCTCGCACTCCAAAGCAATTTTACGGCTTCCGTGAACCGTTATTGTCCCCTTGTGACCCAGCATCTTGAGCTGCAAATACACATAACAGGGCCGTGCCATAAACTTGGCGTAGGCCGGTCGCCCAAACAGGGCGTGATATGGACTTTGGATTTTCACCACTTCAAACGTCAATGTTTCCGACCTGGAATCATGATCATCTCCAAAGGCCACTTCCAGAGCTATCTTACCAACAGGATATGCTGACTTGCCAGGTACCACACTGTGGAACACCGTATTAGACGATTTGAGATTTTTATCTGTTAGTCCCATACGACGGAAGGTCTCATAGTACAAGATATTAATGCCGCTCCCTCCATCCATGAGCACTTTGGTGAACTTGTAACCTCCCACCTGAGGCGCCACCACCAGAGCCAACTGACCCGGATTATCAACCTGGGGAGGGTGATCCTCTCTGCTCCATATGATTGGCTGTTCAGACCAGCGTAGATAACCGGGCACGGCCGGTTCAACAGAGTTGACTGCCCGCCTCTAAACCTTCCGGTGTCGCTTGTCTAAGCTAGTGGTGAAGACATGGTACTACCCACTATTCAACTGCTTTGGGTTGCTCTGGTAACCTGACTGTTGCTGGTTATAACCACCCTGGTTGTTCTGATTATTTTGATTATTATGTCCGCCCGGATTACCATTAAATCCTGAACCGGAATTTCCTCCACGGTAACCCGGCCCGGATCCTGAGCCACTGCCGGAGCCGTGATCATACCGGAAAGCATTAGAATTCTTAAACTCCTGCATAATAAAGCAATCCTTCCAAAGGTGGTTTGCTGGCACCTCCTTCGTCCCATGTCTTGGACAGGCCTGGCTTAGTAGATAATTTAGGCGGTCCAGGTTAGGGTTGGGTGCCCCACTGTGATTTGGCGGTTTACCCTTACGTCACTGGCCCTTGTCCTGCGCGTTGGTATTAGCCACAAAGTCCATGTTACCATCCACTTTACGCTTGCCTCCGCCACCATTGCCTGCCAAGTGATGCTGCTGACCTTTGGAGTTGCTGTTCCTCTTTCCCTTCCCTGCCTTGTCATCATCAGATTCGGGATCCTTGGTACTATCAGAATCAGCATACTTTACCAAAGCAGCCATGAGGGTTCCCATGTCAGTGCAATGGCGCTTCATCCGTCCCAACTTCAGCTTTAGGGGCCCAAACCGGCAGTTGCCTTCTAGGGTTAAGACTACGGTGTCAGCGTTGATGTGGTCTGATGAATGCAACACTTGTGAGACCCAGCGCACCCAATGAGTCGTCGATTCTCCTTCCTCCTGGACACAGGTAGCTAAGTCCACTATCGACATAGGCTGCTTACATGTATCCTTGAAATTACTGATAAACCGGGCTCGTAATTGGGCCCATGAACTGATAGAGTTGGCCGGTAAGCTTTTTAACCAAGTGCGGGCCGTTCCTTCAAGCATCATGGTGAAGTACTTCACACATGCCGCATCATCCACATCAAGCATCTCCATGGCCATCTCATAGCTCTCCACCCATGTCTCTGGGGGTTGATCCGTCGTGTAATTTGGTACCTTGCGCGGGCCCTTGAAATCGTTGGGCAGGCGCACATTGCGTAAAGCGGAGACAAGGCAAGGCACCCCCAAAGAGCTAGAAGTAACACCGGGTTCAATCGAAATAGTTGGACGAACCGGTGTAAGCTACCGAGCCTGATACTGTGCGGCTAGCTCGGCCTCCCTGCACGCTCGGGCCCCGTCCACCACTTCCTGAGCGTTATCAGCACCACCCACCGGATTGTTGCCGCGGGGTGCTCCACGTCGTTCATTACTTGATACTGCTGGTTCATCCATACGCCTGCTATAGCTCCGGCTTGGACGAGGGGTCGAGTGGATCCGGTCGCGGCTGTATGAGTATACTTCCTGTTGGTCCAAAGCTGTCCTAAGAAGCTCTTTGACCCGTCGTGTCTCTACCGCCTGCGGCGAGTCACCTTCAATTGGAATGGCCTCCAGCCCTGCAGCAGCGGCAACGAGATTGTCCATTGGGTTGGAGTAGTGACCCGGAGGTGTTGAAACAGCCTGAGGTATAATAGTGTTTTGACGAGGCGGATTCATCAGACGGGGCTGAACCTGTGCACCGGTCCCCGGAGCTTCCGACCGGTTTTCCTCCAGCGGGTTACTGGTTCCTGCTCCTGGGGTGTTGAAAAGGTCTCTAGCCTTGAAAACCGAAGGCAAACGGGATCGGTACTTCCTCTTCATGACTTCATGCGACGCGTTCTGGTCCAACATGAGCCTGTAGGCTTGTGCCTCTAAAGCGGCCCGCTCCATGGTCATCCTGGCACTCTCAGCTGCTAGGTCCTCCTTGGCCTGGGTGATCTGTTCCTTCACCTTCGCAATCTCCGCGTTGTGGACTTCCTGATCCGCCGGATTAGCTTCTGCCATAAGCGCAGCCAATGCATCAAATAGATCTGATAGAACTTGAGCCGGCGGGCGAGCAGAGCTTCCTGCCCCGGCAGCTGTCGCCGCTGCTGAACCGGAGGTTATTGGCGCAGCGGTCGAAGAATGAAGCGCTGCTTGTGTGCCGGCCATGAATATTCTAACTCGGTTGGGTAGATCAGAGGGGTCCGGAATACTGTCGCCATCGGAACAGCCCCCAATCCGGCCATCTTGTAGCTGATATAGAGATTCGGTTTCTCCGGTTGATGACTCGTCGCCGGAATAAATGACGGTCTCGCTGCGAGATTCCGATCCATCCTCGTAACTTCCTCCATGGATGACTCCCACGAAGGCACGCTTCACGGCCGGTTTAACCCGGGCGGACCACGCATGCTGAGCCGTTTCGACGAGGTCGGTGCAGATGTCCGGCTCAGGGCCCGGTTCACCGATCTTGCCGATGAAAACGTGTATGCCACCAAAGGGGACCCGGTACCCGTACTCAACTGAGCCGGCCTCGGGGCCCCAGCCTGCATCATCGATGTAGAGCTTGCCGCGACGACTCTTAGTCATCCGGCCCATAGCGTAGCCCTCGAGTCCTTCAAAACGGCCCTCCAAGAACTTGAAACCATCGTGCGATAGCCCCACGGTGGGCGCCAACTGTCGTGGTTTTGTCACGGCAGATGTCCTAGAGAAAGGACTTAGTCATGGAGCCATCGCGACGGGTTAGCTTGAAGGGGTTAAAGCGGACACAGGGACGCAAGAGAGTTTATACTAGTTCGGCCCCTTCGATGAAGGTAAAAGCCTACGTCTAGTTGTGATGGGATTGAAGGGGTTTCGATGACTAGGGAGCAAACAAGCTTCGCCTAAGTCTCGAGTTGTTGTCTGTTGTCCTTGAACCGCCGCCGGGTCGTCCCCTTATATACACGGGTGACGCCCGTCGGTTCATAGAGTCCCAATACCGGCTCATAGATGTGTCCGGTTTGGTCTCTATTTATTCCTAACTTATAATACAAGTTAAATACCAACGCCGGTTTACGGCTACAGGCCTTGAACCGACTATGGGCCTTGAGCTCTCATCTGCCTTCTTGGGCTTTAACATAATTAACTACTGATGAAGTTAATCCGGCCCAGATAGGCCGGTTTACGCCCAGTATAGATATCCTCAACAAGAGTGGTACGGTAATCCTGTTCTAGAGGTCATGTTACTTGACCATGACGATCCTACGAACTATGAGGAAGCGATGATGAGCCCAGATTCTGCGAAATGGCTTGAGGCCATGAAATCTGAGATGAGATCCATGTATGAGAACAAAGTATGGACTTTGATTGACTTGCCCAATGATCGGCGAGCCATTAAGATTAAATGGATCTTTAAGAGGAAGACGGACGCTGATAGTAGTGTCACTATCTACAAAGCTAGAATTGTTGCAAAAAGGTTTTCGACAAGTTCAAGGTGTTGACTACGATGAGAGTTTCTCACTCGTATCTATGCTTAAGTCTGTCCGAATCATGTTAGCAATTGCCGCATTTTATGAAATCTGGCAAGTGGATAAACAAAACTGCATTCCTTAATGGATTTATTAAAGACGAGTTGTATATGATGCAACCAGAAGGTTTTGTCAATCCTAAAGGTACTAACAAAATATGCAAGCTCCAGCGATCCATCTATGGACTGGTGCAAGCATCTCGGAGTTGGAATATACGCTTTGATAAGTTGATCAAAGCATATAGTTTTATACAGACTTGCGTGAAGCCTGTATTTACAAGAAAGTGAGTGGGAGCATTACATCATTTCTGATAAGTATATGTGAATGACATATTGTTGATCGGAGATAATGTAGAATTATTCTGCAAAGCATAAAGTAATGTTTGAAAGGAGTTTTTCAAAGAAAGACCTCGGTGAAGCTGCTTACATATTGAGCATCAAGATCTATAGAGATAGATCAAGACGCTTGATAAAGTTTTTCAATGAGTACATACCTTGACAAGATTTTGAAGTAGTTCAAAATGGAGCAGTTAAAAAGGAGTTCTTGCCTGTGTTACAAGGTGTGAAGTTGAGTAAGACTCAAAACCCGACCACGGCAGAAGATAGAGAGAGAATGAAAGTCATTCCCTGTGCCTCAGCCATAGGTTCTATAATGTATGCCATGCTGTGTACCAGACCTATTGTATACCCTGCCTTGAGTTTGGCAAGGGAGTACAATAGTGATCTAGGAGTAGATCACTGGACATTGGTCAAAATTATCCTTAGTGGAATAAGGATATGTTTCTCGATTATGGAGGTGACAAAAGGTTCATCGTAAAGGGTTACGTCGATGCAAGTTTTGACACTGATCCAGATGACTCTAAGTCTCAATCTGGATACATATTGAAAGTGGGAGCAATTAGCTAGAGTAGCTCTGTGCAGAGCATTGTTGACATAGAAATTTGCAAAATACGTATGGATCTGAATGTGGCAGACCCGTTGACTAAACTTCTCTCACAAGCAAAACATGATCACACCTTAGTACTCTTTGGGTGTTAATCACATAGTGATGTGAACTAGATTATTGACTCTAGTAAACCCTTTGGGTGTTGGTCACATGTCGATGTGAACTATGGGTGTTAATCACATGGTGATGTGAACTATTGGTATTAAATCACATGGCGATGTGAACTAGATTATTGACTCTAGTGCAAGTGGGAGACTGAAGGAAATATGCACTAGAGGCAATAATAAAGTTATTATTTATTTCCTTATATCATGATAATTGTTTATTATTCATGCTAGAATTGTATTAACCGGAAAAATAATACATGTGTGAATACATAGACAAACAGAGTGTCACTAGTATGCCTCTACTTGACTAGCTCATTGATCAAAGATGGTTATGTTTCCTAACCGTAGACATGAGTTGTCATTTGATTAATGGGATCACATCATTAGGAGAATGATGTGATTGACTTGACCCATTCCGATAGCTTAGCACTTGATCGTTTAGTTTGTTGCTATTGCTTTCTTCATGACTTATACATGTTCCTATGACTATGAGATTATGCAACTCACGTTTACCGGAGGAACACTTTGTGTGCTAACAAACGTCACAACGTAACTGGGTGATTATAAAGGTGCTCTACAGGTGTCTCCGAAGGTACTTGTTGGGTTGGCATATTTCGAGATTAGGATTTGTCACTCCGATTGTCGGAGAGGTATCTCTGGGCCCTCTCGGTAATGCACATCACCTAAGCCTTGCAAGCATTGCAACTAATGAGTTAGTTGCGAGATGATGTATTACAGAATGAGTAAAGAGACTTGCCGGCAACGAGATTGAACTAAGTATTGAGATGCCGATGATCGAATCTCGGGCAAGTAACATACCGATGACAAAGGGAACAACGTATGTTGTTATGCGGTCTGACCGATAAAGATCTTCGTAGAATATGTAGGAGCCAATATGAGCATCCAGGTTCCGCTATTGGTTATTGACCAGAGACGTGTCTCGGTCATGTCTACATAGTTCTTGAACCCGTAGGGTCCGCACGCTTAACGCTACGATGACAGCTATATTATGAGTTTATATGTTTTGATGTACCGAAGGAGTTCAGAGTCCCAGATGAGATCAGGGACATGACGAGGAGTCTCGAAATGGTCGAGACATAAAGATAGATATATTGGACGACTATATTCGGACTTCGGAAAGGTTCCGAGTGATTCGGGTATTTTTCGGAGTACCGGAGAGTTACGGGAATTCGCGGGGAGTATATGGGCCTTATTGGGCCATACGGGAATAGAGGAGATAGGCCAAAAGGAAGGAGGCCTGTGCCCCCCCTCTGGTCCGAATTGGACAAGGGGTGCAGCCCCCTTTTCCTTCTCCCTCTCCTCCTCTTGCCTTTACTTCTACTCCAACAAGGAAAGGAGGAGTCCTACTCCCGGTGGGAGTAGGACTCCCCCCTTGGCGCGCCCTCCTCCTAGGCCGGCCGCCTCCCCCCTTGCTTCTTTATATACAGGGGCAGGGGGGCACCTCTAGACACACGTTGATCAAGTTGATCGTCTCTTAGTCGTGTGCGGTGCCCCCCTCCACCATAGTCCACCTCGATAATACTGTAGCGGTGCTTAGGCGAAGCCCTGCGTCGGTAGAACATCAACATCGTCACCACGCCGTCGTGTTGACGAAACTCTCCCTCAACACTCGGCTGGATCAGAGTTCGAGGGACGTCATTGGGCTAAACGTGTGCTGAACTCGGAGGTACCGTGCGTTCGGTACTTGGATCGGTCGGATCGTGAAGACGTACGACTACATCAACCGTGTTGTGCTAACGCTTCCGCTTTTGGTCTATGAGGGTACCTAGACAACACTCTCCCCTCTCGTTGCTATGCATCACCATGATCTTGTGTGTGCGTAGGAATTTTTTTGAAATTACTACGTTACCCAACAGCACCGCGAAGAATTATCCTTGCGCCCATGACCAAAACTCGTCTTTAAAGCACAAGTACCATCAAAAATGGCTAATGTGAAAGAGTTGATCAATTTATGCATAATGGTGGGAGGGAGAGTTCATTGAGAGAACAACACTCCCCCTATGTCCATGCCTGCACCTAAACAAGGGTTCAAGCCACATTGCTTGAATCAATGATATTTAGCTCATGCCTTAACTCGTGAAATCTTGATTTATCCAAGGGCTTCGTGAAGATATCTGCAAGGTTATCATGAGTGTTGACATAGTTGAGATCGATCTCCCCTCGCCTAATATGATCCCGGATAAAGTGATACCGAATCTCAATATGCTTCGTCTTGAAGTGTTGCACCAGGTTGAGAGAGATCTTGATGGCACTTTCATTGTCACACCAAAGAGGCACTTTGTCACAAATGACACCGCAATCCTTTAAAGTTTTCCTCATCCAAAGGAGTTGAGCACAACAACTACCGACGGCCACATACTCCGCTTTGGTGGACGAGAGAGACACACAACTTTGCTTCTCAGAAGACCAACTCACCAAAGAGCAACCAAGAAATTGGCACCCTCCGGAAGTTGACTTCCTATCCACTTTGTCTCCCGCCCAATCCGAGTCCGAAAAGCCCACAAGGTTGATGTTAGCTCCTCTTGGGTACCATAAGCCAAAGTTTGGGGTATGAGCCAAATATCAAAAGATTCGCTTGACCGCCACATAGTGTCTTTCCTTAGGTGCGGCTTGAAACCACGCACAAATTCCCACACTCAACATGATATCCGGTCTAGATGCACAAAGGTAAAGCAAGGAGCCAATCATGGAGCGATATACCTTTTGATCCACCGCTTTACCATTGGGATCTATGTCAAGTTGGCATTTGACGACATTGGAGTGGAAGTCGGCTTGACATCACTTAGCTTGAATCTCTTGAGCATGTCTTGAGTATATTTGGCTTGGTTGATGAAGGTTCCTTCTCCTCTTTGCTTGATTTCGAACCCGAGAAAGAACTTTAACTCTCCCATCATGGACATATTGAACTTTGAGGTCATGAGAGCGGCAAACTCCTCACTGAAAGCTTTGTTAGGGGAACCAAAGATAATATCATCAACATATAGTTGGCATACAAACAACTCCCCTTTGACCTTCTTAGTAAAAAGAGTGGGGTCGTTTTTCCCAATTTCAAACCAACGATCTTGCAACAACTCGGTGACGTGCTCATACCATGCACGTGGGGCTTGTTTAAGGCCATAGAGTGCCTTATCGAGTTGGTACACATGATTGAGAAAATAGGGATCCTCGAACACCGGGGGTTGTTTGACATATACCAACTCATTAATAGGACCATTAAGAAAAGCACTCTTCACATCCATTTGTTGCAACTTGAAGTTATGATGAGAAGCATAAGCAATCAACAAACAAATAGATTCAAGGCTAGCAACGGGAGCAAAGGTTTCACTGTAGTCGATACCCTTGACTTGGGAGTAGCCGTGTGCTACCAAACGAACCTTGTTGCGAACGATAATTCCATGAGTATCTTGCTTGTTCTTGAATATCCACTTGGTTCCAATGACATTATGGTTTCCCGTTGGCCTTGGAACCAATCTCCACACCTTGTTGTGCTCGAAGTTATTGAGTTCTTCGTGCATGGCATTATGCCAATCCGGATCCTTGAGCGCCTCATAGACCTTTTGGGGTTCAACACAAGAAATAAACGCGTGAAGTTCACAATAGTTTGTTAATTGTCTACGAGTGCTTACCCCCTTTCTTAAGCTTCCAAGCACATTCTTCATGAGATGATCTTTGGTAGTGATCTTGGATGCAATCTTGGCGGCACGATGCTCCAATTCCTCCTCAGGAGTAAGTTGAGGAGCGGTAGCTTGTCATCTTGAGCGTCGTCTTGAGCTTGTTCTTGATCTTGAGCTTGCTCTTGATCTTGAACTTGCTCGGAGGTGAGAACTTGACCTTGGGCATCACTTGGTGGTTCACCACCATCTTGAGGTTGATCTTGCCCTCGATCTTGTTCATTTGGTTGAGAGCCTTCACTTTGTCCTTCGGAAGCGTGTGGATCTTGGGTTGGTGATGGTTCCACTTGAGTGGAACATTGTCCTCTCCTTTGTCCATAAGGGGTTCCTCAATGGTAGGATATAACCAACACCCATTATTCTTATGGCTTGGGGAGGAATTTCATCACCTACATCACAAGTACCACTTTGCTCCACATGGGAGCCGTTATTCTCATCAAACTCCATGTTACACGTCTCCTCAATAAGTCCCGTGGACTTATTGAGGACATGGTAAGAATGAGAGTTTGTAGCATAACCAACAAATATGCCCTCATGAGCTCTAGCCTCAAATTTAGACAAAGGAACACCTTTCTTGAGAATGAAACACTGACACCCGAACACCCGGAAGTACTTGAGGTTGGGCTTGTTACTGGTGAGTATCTCATATGGAGTCTTGTTCAAGCCTTTGCGGAGGTAGAGCCGATTGGATGCATGACACGCGGTGTTGATGGCTTTGGCCCAAAAGTTGTATGGAGACTTGAACTCCGCCATCATGGTCCATGTCACATCCATCAACGTCCGGTTCTTCCTCTCCGCTACACCATTTTATTGAGGGGTGTAAGGTGTGGAATATTGATGCTTGATCCCCTCATCACTAAGAAACTCATCCAAGGTGTAGTTCTTGAACTCGGTGCTGTTGTCACTTCTTATCGTCAAAATCTTTGCATTGTGTTGGTGTTGATCTTCATTTGCAAAGTCGATGATAGTTTGTTGGGTCTCACTCTTCCTCTTGAAGAAATATACCCAAGTGTATCTTGAATAATCGTCCACAATCACGAAGCAATACTTTCTACCCCCAAGACTATCAAAGGATGGAGGTCCAAAGAGATCCAAGTGAAGGAGCTCCAAGGGCCTCTTCGAGTAGATGATAGTGGTGGGAGGGCGAGCCTTCTCATGTAGCTTTCCTTCTATACAAGCACTACAAGCACGATCTTTGGCAAAGCTAACATTTGTTAGTCCACGGACATGGCCCCCCTTGAGAAGACTTTGCAAAGATCTCATATTGACCTGGGCTAAACGGCGATGCCAAATCCATCCCACGTCAACTTTAGCCATTAGGCATGTCACGGTCTTAGTGGGTCGCTCCGAAAAGTTAATCACATAAAGACCATTCTCAACATGCCCAACAAAGGCTACTTTAAGAGTCTTGATCCACAAGAGGCCACGATATAAATATCAAAGAAAGTGGCAAAGCCCATGAGTGCAAGTTAACGAACGGAAAGTAAATTGTATGCAAGGAACTCAACAAGCATGACTTTCTCGACCATGAGATCATGAGAAATGACAACCTTGCCAAGACCCAATACCTTAGAAGACGAGGCATCACCCCACTCGACATTGGTGGGCATAGATGAAATCTTGTGCACATCCACCACCAAGTCCTTGCTTCCGGTCATATGATTTGTAGCTCCACTATCGAGCAACCATGATCCTCCATCAGAAGCAAACACCTACAAGAGATCAATGCTTGGTTTTAGGTACCCATTTTGTAATGGTTCCTTTGATGTTAGTGACAAGGGTCTTAGGAACCCAAATAGACCATTCAATGTACTCATAAGGAGAACCAACAAATTTAGCATAAACATGCCCATCACTAGCGCAGCATAACACATAAGAAGGGTTAAAGTCGCCGGCTTTGTTGGAAGGGGTGGCATTGCCCTTCTTAACGCCACCACCCTTCTCATTGTTCTTATTCTCCTTAGAAGGACCCTCTCCCTCCTTCACAAAAGTTTGCTTGAGAGGAGGAGGTCGTTTGGCCTTGTCATTCTTGTTCTTGTTCTTGGGCTTGGGTGCAAACCCAATTCCCTCCTTGCCCACAACTTCCTTTTGATTGCTCAAAAGGTCGTTGAGGTTCTTCTCACCTTGTATGCAAGACACAAGGCCTTTCTCAAGTTGCTCCTTCAACTTTGCATTCTCTTCCACAAGATGCACATGCTCACAACACAGGTTAGTAGCATTTGCATTATCAATTAAAACCACATGAGGAAAAGTGGCTTTTTCCTTGGTTAGCTTCACTTGGAGTTGACCATGAGACTCCTTGAGGCTAGCATGAGCACCCTTCAAGGCCTTGTGAGCCTTGTCAAGTATATCAAATTCCTCCTTGAGTCTAGCAATATAAACCTAAAGTTTGGCCTTCTCGGAATTGAGCACACGAGATACAACAAGAGCATGATCAAGATCTTTCTTTAATTTAGCATGGTCATCATTGTGTGACTCCTCAAGAGCCAAACGATGACCATGCTCTTCCTCAAGCTCATTAGAGAGATTTGATATCTCATTGACATAGTCACGACTATGCCTCTCCATCTTAGAGATGGTGTTTTCGTGAGCCTCGATCATGTCATTGGCTTCACCAACTTGTTCCAAGAGAGCAACAAAGTGCTTCTTGGATTTACCCTTGAGCTTACTCATAAAAGACTCAAATTCATTTTCTTCCTCATTAGACCCCTCACTTTCATCAATGCAATCCGTCAAAGAGGGATTAGTAGTGATGGTGGTTTTGATGTTGGGGGTTACCTTGTTGGTGGCTTTGTCCATGAGGCACTTGGCGGTGATGTTCTCGTTGGGTGAGTCGAAGAGGGACACCCGTGGAGTTGTTGCAATGGCAACGGAGGCCATGACAACCGTCTCACCGTCTTCATCATTGTCATCATCCTCATTGTACTCTTCTTGTGCCACCAACCCCTTGGGAGGAATCTTCTTGGTGAAGTTGTTCTTGTTGGGGAAGGACTTGGCCTTGTCTTTTCGGATGATCTTGCCACCATTGTCTTCCCTCTTCTCATATGGGCACTCCGCAACAAAGTGGCTTACATTGCCACAATTATAGCATGTCCTCACACGTTGCTTGCCCTTGGCACCACTTGAGTTGCTCTTGTTGAAGTTGGGCCTTGAGTTCTTCTTGCTCCAAAATTGCCTTGAAGCGAGAGCCATGTGCTCATGATAAGCATATTTTGTATCTTTAGGGTTACTCTCCTCTTCTTCCTCTTCATCCTCTTATTCCACACTAGCCTTGTCCTTCAAGGCAAGGTTGGGCTTCTTTGTGCGTTGAGAACGCAACACCGCATTGTCGGCGGTCTTGTCCAAGATCCTCATTGCGACAAACTCATCCAACACTTCACTTGAGGATAAGGTGTGGAAGTCTGGCCTTTGACGGATGACGGAGGACATGGCCTTATGGTAAGGCATCATGGCCTTGAGAAACTTGCGCTCGATCCAATTTTCATCCGTATCCTTGCTCCCATGATCTCGGAGTGAGACCGTGAGAGTGGTTAATCTCCGGTAAAGCTCATGAGGTTCTTCATCTTCATTCATTGCAAACTCATCGGCTTCATCTTGAACCACTTCATAGTTGGAGCGTTGAATGCTTGTGCTTCCCTTGTAAATGGAAACAACATGTTGCCATGCTTCCTTGGCCACGGTGAAAGGTCAGAGATGAGCAATATCTTCGGGAGGGATGCCTCTTGGAGAATGGAAAGAGCAGACTCGTTGAATTGATGATCTGCGGCTTCTCCAGGAGTGAAGTTACTTGGGTCATGCGGGTAGAAACCTTGCTCAATAATTCTCCAAAGGTTAGTAGAACTATGATTTAAATGACGTTTAAAGCGATAGACCCATGAGGCAAAATCCTCATTTTTCACAAGCTTAGGAGGAGGACCAACATGGTTCAAATGAGTGGAGGGAACCGGTCCGCCATAAGTAAGTGGAGGTTCAACATGGGCAAAGATGCGATTTCCACTTCTACCACTAGATAAAGGAACTTTGTCACTAGTAGCTTTGTAACGCCCCGAGACCAATGCGCCAGGAGTATTCCAGTTATTCGCTGTTGTTGCCTTGTCATTCGCTTGCGTGTTGCATCTTGACATGTCATAATACACATTGCATCTACATGTTTTTGAAACTTGCATTCGTCCGGCTCTCCCAGTTCCTTCCGTTGTCCGTTCTGAGCCCAGACACACTTGCACGCGCCCGCGGCACCTCCGAAATATTATTTTATAAGTGGCCGGAAAATCTTCTCGGAATGGGTTGAAAGTTGGCATGCGATGTTGTTATGTTGTAGGTAGGCCGCCTGCCAAGTTTCATCGCGTTTGGAGTCCGTTTGACGCCCCAACGGTTAACTATAGCGGCATTATAGTCGGTCTATCGTCGGACGTTTCCGGTCTCCGGAAATGGTTGCCGGGCTGCACTCCTTCCTCTCTCATCTCAGCCCACTCCCACATTAAACCAACCCACCGACCCCCCTCATGTGCGCGTCCTAAATTTTACCCGAACCTGACCCGGGCAGTCGTCACCGTTGGCTCCGGATCATCCCCAAACACCCCCAAAATATCATCGTTTTATTTATTGGACTCCTTAGCATTTTTATTCTCGTCCGTCGGATTTCGATCCGATGATCCAAATTCCTCTCCTTTAACCTACATGCTATATATAGCCCCCTAACCCTAAATATTAGGCCCCTGTTCCATCCACCATCGCCGCCGCCACCACTTCACCAACTCCCACCTCGGGATCCCCATCGATCCAACTAGCGACCTCCTCCCAATGCAATCTCCCCGACCGCCTCCCATGTTTTCCGCGCCACACAAATCCCGACAGCCCCAAGCCGCTCGAAGCCAAGACCTCACCCTAGCGAGCAGCTCGTCCACGAGCTCTTCTGCCATCCGCCTCCTCCTTCCTCAGCCTCGCTCGCCCTCACCTCCCTCGTCGCGTGCGCTCGTTGTGGCCGGAGGTGCCACCCGAAGACCAGCAAGCGGTGCCGCCTCTCGCACGTCGTCTTGCGCCCCTGCTCCTTCTTTTCCCCCTACCCCGCTCTCCTCTCAGTGCCCTCTCTCTATCGCATGCTGGATGGCCATGGGAGCACCTCAAGGAGCACCACGCCACGACCGCGCCGGAGCTTTGTCTCGTTCCCGACCGTCCTCCAGTTCGGCTCGCCCGTGCCGGGGTTTCCCAGCCGTCGCCTGCCTCATCGTCATCATGCCAAGGCCGACGCCCCTCTGCTCGTCTCAACTCATCGCCGGCCTTCCCTGCCTTGGCCAAGTGGGGATTCAGTGCCTCGCCACCCGGATCCAGCCGTCTACGTGTCGCCAGCGCGCCCGATGCCTCCTCCTCGCGCGCACGTCGCCCTCGCCTTTTCTCTTTTTCTCCTTTCCGTTCCGCTTCTCTGAATATATATATATCTCTCTCTCTTTCCTTGCCTCGAACAGGAACCAGCGGGCGCCACCATCATCAGAGACGGACTCCCGCCGGCCGGATCCGACGCGACCCCCGTGTCCTTGGCCTCGTTCGCGCCTCTAGGGCGCCGCGCCGCCCCAGAGGAGGTCACCAGCGCCGCCCGCCAAGTCCCTGCTTCGCCCCTACATCCCCTGCTTCGAGCAGGAGGATGAATGCGCAGCTCAGGCGTTGACTGCGACCACTCCATGCGCCTAGGCCGCCTCTCCTTCGCCTGGTTGACCAAGGTCCAGTCGTGCCAGATCCGGCCCAAGGCCTATAGTGACCCTCAGCCCAGCCACTGTTTCCCCCTGTGCACTGTTGGGCCATGTTCAGTTTCAGCACGATAGTGTTTTTTTCCTCTGTTGCGATTTTAGCTTTTATTCCAGAGATGACTGTTTTACAGAAACCCCCTGTTGTTCATGCATATTATATCTCTCAAACGGTGCGTCATATTAAAACAAATTATATATGTAAAACGCTTAGAATTTTGTGTAGATTAATAATTTGCACCTTTCATCCATGTTAAAAATGTTTAAAATGCTGTTTGATTAAATTTGCTCTAATAACATGCTAAAATGATTTATTCCCTAACTAAATAACCATACCTCCATTTTAAATAAAATTTATATGTAAATGGGGTAGAAAAATGCCTAGTTTAACATGGTGCACTTTATTTTGCTGTTTAACAACATTAAAATATGGTTTAGGGCAGATCAGTACTAACTCTAAAATATGCTCATGAGGATTTCTCCGGACTTGTTGCTTGTTGTTCCGGCCTCATTTAAACTTTCCTAGATAGGTAGTTTTCATATGATTCACCTCTTGCCATGCTAACCAACATTTAATATTGTTGAGTATATAAACGGGAGATAACTAAATAAGTCATGTGGTGTTCCGTCAATATGCAACTCGTTGCATATTGAGCTCCACTTAATTTGTAGTAGTGTTTGTGCACTTTGCCATGCCATGCCTCATTAAAACGGACATGCATCATACTTGATTGTGCATCATGCCATGTTTATGTGATTGTTGTTTACTATGTTGTTTGCTTCTTTCCGGGTTACTTCTCGCGCTAGCTTCGGTTTCGTTCCGGAGTTGTGAGGATCCGTTATACTACATCCGTTTGTCTTCTTCATGGACTCGTTGTTCTTCCTTGCAGGATCTCAGGCAAGATGACCATACCCTCAAAATCACTTCTATCTTTGCTCGCTAGTTGTTCGCTCTATTGCTATGCCGCGCTACCTACCACTTGCTATATCATGCCTCCCATATTGCCATGTCAAGCCTCTCACCCACCTTTCCTAGCAAACCGTTGTTTGGCTATGCTACCGCTTTGCTTAGCCCCTCTTATAGCGTTGTTAGTTGCAGGTGAAGATGAAGTTTGTTCCTTGTTGGAACATCACTATGTTCGGGATATCACAATATATCTTATTTACTTTAGTGCATCTATATACTTGGTAAAGGGTGGAAGGCTCGGCCTTATGCCTGGTGTTTTGTTCCACACTTGCCACCCTAGTTTCCGTCATACAGGTGTTATGTTCCTTGATTTTGCGTTCCTTACGCGGTTGGGTGTTATGGGGACCCCTTGACAGTTTGCTTTGAATAAAACTCCTCCAGCAAGGCCCAACCTTGGTTTTACATTTGCCTAACAACCTATTACCCTTCCCTTGGGTCGGCAACCCGAGGGTCATCTTTATTTTAACCCCCCCCGTGCCAGTGCTTCTCTTAGTGTTGGTCCGAACCGAGCTGCGTGCGGGGCCACCTCGAGGGAACTTGAGTTTTGGTTTTACTCGTAGCTAGTCTCATCCAGTGTTGCCCTGAGAACGAGATACATGCGACTACTATTGGGATTGTCGGCACATCGGGTGGCTTTGCTGGTCTTGTTTTACCATTGTCGAAATGTCTTGTAACTGGGATTCCGAGACTGATCGGGTCTTCCCAGGAGAAGGAATATCCTTCGTTGACCGTGAGAGCTTGTGATGGGCTAAGTTGGGACACCCCTGCAGGGTTTGAACTTTCAAAAGCTGTGCCCGTGGTTATGTGCCAGATGGGAATTTTTTAATGTCGGGTTGTAGAGAACTTGACACTTGACTTAATTAAAATGCATCAACCGCATGTGTAGCCGTGATGGTCTCTTTTCGGCGGAGTCCGGGAAGTGAACACGGTTCTTGTCTTATGCTTGAACGTAAGTAGATTCAGGATCACTTCTTGATCACTTCTAGTTCACAACCATTGCGTTGCTTCTCTTCTCGCTCTTATTTGCGTATGTTAGCCACCATATATGCTTAGTGCTTGCTGCAGCTCCACCTCACTACTCTTTCCTACCCATAAGCTTAAATAGTCTTGATCTCGCGGGTGTGAGACTGCTGAGTCCTCGTGGCTCACAGATACTTCCAAACAGTTGCAGGTGCCGATGATACCAGTGCAGATGACGCAACCCAACTCAAGTGGGAGCTCGATGAAGATCTTGAATCATTGTTTTGTTTCGTTCCCTGTTGATCAGTAGTGGTGCCCAGTTGGGACGATCGGGGACCTAGCATTTGGGGTTTTGTTCTTTTATTTGGTTCCGTAGTCGGACCTTGATTGTATTCTGGATGATGTATGTTTAACTTGTATTTGTGTGAAGTGGCGATTGTAAGACAACTCTTTATCCCTTTCTTATTCAGTACATGGGATTGTGTGAAGATTACCCCTCTTGCGACAAAACTACCATGCGGTTATGCCTCTAAGTCATGCCCCGAAACATGAGAGATATAGCCGCATTGTGGGTGTTACAAGTTGGTATCAGGGCCATCCCCGACTTAGGAGCCCCCTACTTGATCGAATCACTGACGTTTTTGAGTCTAGAACAAAATGTTTTGAGTCTTAGGATTATATATATTGGAGAGTAGGATTCTTTTTACTCCTCAGTCCCTTCGTTGCTCTGGTGAGGCCTCCTGACGTAGAAGTTTTGACTCTCCTCTCCTCAAATTTCACGTTTTTTTAGGATCACACGGGTATCTTGGAATCGTTCCGATGGTTTTGTGACGAGAACATTGTTCTTGGTGCCTCTTGACATTTAGGGGTTGTGGCAGTGTCCCGGGGATTTGAGCTTTGAGGTGTTGTTGTCACAATTTTATCGTTGCAGTTCTGAAATACCGGAGTTCACCGACATCGAAAATCTCTTTTATGCAGTTGTTGGTGAGATAACCTCGATGCCACCCAATACTGGGGCGGGAGTTTGGGAGTATTGCCATAACTCATATAACGGATGCTTTTTGAAGGTTGAGGTAAATGATTTCCGAAGGTTTCTTGGTTATGTGTTGACGGATGGATACAGCTGGATGTAGGAATTGTTAGTTTGGGTGAGATATTATGCTTCCCCTGTATCCCCAACACCTAATTGCAACCAGAAAGTTTCGGGAGTTTATAACTGGGAATTCAAGTAGCTCCTAGGATATCTTTCCGGCAGATGTATGATATGAAATTGGGGTTCAACGTCTAGTGGTCCGCTTATCCACGATTGGTTTAAAGTGGTCTCGTTGTGTCTTAAAGAGTCCTTGGCTATGCTAACTCAGGGACGCTTCGTATGTCATCTGCACTGCCTTGTACATGATGGTACTGTACGATCGAGCCTGTGTGGGCCCCACCACAAAAACTTCGGACGAAATCTCTATCATATGTTTCTTCCGGCTTATTCCCCAAGCCAATCCTTTTTGTTTGTTTTGGGTTGTGGTATTCGAGTTGCTTCAAAGTCAAATGTGGATTCCATACCTTTTCCTAAGCGGTGTTCTGATATTTCTACGTGAATACTAATCCTTCATGATAATCGAGATTGTCATGTCAATCCTTTTCAACTGGCGTGTTCCTCTTCAAGTGGATCCGATCATTTTCAACATCCGCAAGATCCAATCTCAGTTTTCTCAACGTTGTTCGTTTCATCCGTTCCCAAGTTGCTTTTGTTTTTCCCACCCTCCCTCACTTTCTTTTTTCTTCAAGGATTCAAATTTGTTAATCATGTATCCTTTTATTTGTGAGAAGTCTCTCCATTCTTTTCCGTCAATGTTCTTATCCAGTGATTCTCAGGAAGATACTAACGGAGCCTCAAGTTTACCATTCTTCATTATTTTTCTTCTCCGGTGGATTCAATTCAAGCTTTCAGTCTTGATCATATTCTTTTCCTTATTTCAAATGTTTTCTCATGCCGGTGCACACCCCTAATTATTCACCTCTCGCTATTCATTTGTTCCGGAGTGCTGAAGATATCTCAAAAGATTCAAATTTCCATTATCAATTCGCTCAAGTTCGTTTGAGGATGTTATCTTATTCAAGCTATTTAATTCAACCGGTGCAATCTCTCTTCAAAACCATTTCAATGGTGTATCTTTTCAGTGGGCCCTAACCCACAGGTCTTTTCCCAGGATCTTACCCGACTCTTCTATTTTTCCGGAGTTATTTTCAGATTCATTTCAAAGTTTGACGTAAGAATGAATTGTCATCAGTCAAATGTCTTTCTCCAAGATCTTTCAAAATTCTTTTCATCTTGGTTCAACCTTTCTATTTCTTCATTCCGGAGTGTCTCAACAATTCATGGTGATGTTTCTTATTGTCATTCTCTGCATTTGAAGACTGAAGAAGTTTTTCCTCCAAATCTTATCCGTTCTCTCAAAGATTCGTGGTTCTAGCGTTATGCCATCCTCTCATAATTGTTTTCGATTGTGAGAATTCTTTTCACCCATACGGAGCAATTCATGAGTCTTTTCAGTTTGATTCTCCGGAGCTCATCATCTCAGAAGTATTCATTCTAGCTTCCAGCTCACATTTCTCCAAATCTTACCGGTGCATCATTCAAGTATTCTCTAATCAGCTCGGGATCTCTTCGTTCACTTGTATATAAATTCCCTCAAGTATCTTCATTCATTCTTTAAAATCCTACCGGTGGTCCATTGAGTTTGCGCTATATCTCTCTTAATCCTTTCTATGAGAGTAAGTAGTATGCCAAATCCATTGTGGGTCATCAATTTAATTGGTGAAGGATAAGCATAATGTAATTCTTATTCTTGTTTCATCGAGTAAAATTCAATTCCTTATTACGGAGGTTCATCAAATTCTCGGTTTCAATTGTTTCATCTTTTCTCTTCCCGGAGTTACAAGATCTCTCAACTATATCACCACGAAGATCCATCTAAATCATTACAAGGCTTCACCTTGTGTTTTCAACTTCTCTTTCTTTTATCATCATTTTGTTACCGGGGTTCTTCATGGAGTCTCTACTTCGTGGTTCGTCAAGGATTCCTTCCATTTCTTCAGTTGTTCTTCAAGATTTCTCTCAGAGCTAAGATCCGCCAAGCTATACTCTAAAATAAACATGTTGTTCAACACAAGTTTTGTTTTGAGGAATTCAAACATTCTTCATCTTGCATTTCGAAGTGCAATTCTTTCTATCTTATCTTTTCAGGTGGCATTATGTCATTTTGACAATTTCCTTCATGTTTCATGATTGACAAGTTGTCCGGGATGACATATTGTAAACCCATCATTTTCAATTCGGTCATGAGATCCTTTGCAACCCATCAATCTCTTCATTGCAATTATCTTGGGTTATATTTCACCTAAAGCTTTCCCTAAGGATTGTTGCTATTTATGGTGCTCATAAATGACCCAAGTTCTTCATTTATCCTCCTGGTGAAATAAGCTTCTCATCTCCTTGTTGATGTCAATTCAATATGTTGTTTCTGTTAGTGGCAGAATTTCACCTCATAGTTTTGAGATGTTTTTATAAGCCCACAAGCAGCTTATTGTTTTCGTGGTGTTTTTTTCAACAACTCCATGCAAGACTTCTTCGTAAGGATGTTTCCTTCAAATTCATTTGTGGCAGAAGTTGTCATTTTCTTCTTAATTCTTTCCTTTCCAACGATTCGACTTCTATTCTTTCATTCCGGAGGCATAGTGATGTTGCTCTCTTCACACATCATCCCATTTTTGTCAAAGATCCTGTTCTTTTCATGCTTATCCATTTAACCGGAGTGTTGTGTCCTCGGCTCAAGTTCTTTTCATCTTATCAAGCCTTGCATCTCCTTTCAGTCGGAGTGCTGCACAAATTATGTCATTCTTATTCCTTCTCTATCTTGTTTTAACCGGAGTGGGCCCAATATCTATCTTGTCACTCAACCTCTTGGTTCACTTCGTTTTTCCATGTTCCTCTTTTCTAATGGAGTGTTTCCAACTTCGATCATCTCCATTGTACTATTTTCTCGAAAATGGTTTTACCTCTCAAGGTTCTTTGGTTTCACTCATTTGTCGAAGAAGCAACTTTGTTTTACCTCTTCCTCTTCCGTTTCTCTCCGGTGCCATCCTAGATCTCGGGACGAGATCCTCTCGTAGTGGTGGAGTGTTGTAACGCCCCGAGACTGATGCACCAGGTGTCTTCCAGTTATTCGCTGTTGTTGCCTTGTCATTCGCTTGTGTGTTGCATCTTTCCATGTCATCATCCACATTGCATCTGCATGTTTTCGAGACTTGCATTCGTCCAGGTCTCCCAGTTCCTTCCGTTGTCCGTTTTGAGCCCAGACACACTTGCACGCCCCCGCGGCACCTCCGAAATATTATTTTATAAGTGTCCATAAAATGTTCTCGGAATGATTTGAAAGTTGGCGCGCGGTGTTGTTATGTTGTAGGTAGGCCGCCTGCCAAGTTTCATCGCGTTCGGAGTCCGTTTGACGCCCCAATGGTTAACAATAGCGGCATTATAGTCGGTCTATCGTCGGACGTTTCCGGTCTCCGAAAATGGTTGCCGGGATGCACTCCTTCCCCTCTCATCTCAGCCCACTCCCACATTAAACCAACCCACTGACCCCCCTCGTGTGCGCGTCTGAAATTTTACCCGAACCTGACCCGGGCAGTCGTCACCGTTGGCTCCGGATCATCCCCAAACACCCCAAAAATATCATCGTTTTATTTATTGGACTCCTTAGCATTTTTATTCTCATCCGTCGGATTTCGATCCGATGATCCAAATCCCTCTCCTTTCACCTAGATGCTATATATAGCCCCCTAACCCTAAATTTTAGGCCCCTGTTCCATCCACCCATCGCCGCCGCCACCACTTCACCAACTCCCACCTCGGGATCCCCATCGATCTAACCATCGACCTCCTCCAAATCCAATCTCCCCAACCGCCTCCCGTGTTTTCCGCGCCACACAAATCCTGGAAGCCCCAAGCCGCTCAAAGCCAAGACCTCACCCCAGCGAGCACCTCGTCCACCAGCTCTTCTGCCATGCGCCTCCTCCTTCCTCAGCCTCGCTCGCCCTCACCTCCCTCATCGTCTATGCTCGTCGTGGCCGGAGGTGCCACCTGAAGACCAGCAAGCGGTGCCGCCTCTCGCAGGTCGTCTTGCGCCCCTGCTCCTTCTTTTTTTCCCTACCCCCCTCTCCTCTCAGTGCCCTCTCTCTATCGCATGCAGGACGTCCATGGGAGCACCTCAAGGAGCACCACGCCATGACTGCGCCGGAGCTTTGTATCGTTCCTGACCATCCTCGCCGGCCTCTAGTTCGGCTCACCCGCGCCGGGGTTTCCCAGCCGTCACCTGCCTCATCGTCATCGCGCCAATGCCGACGCCCCTCTGCTCGTCTCAACTCGTCGCCGGCCTTCCCTGCCTCGGCAAGTGGGGATTCAGCGCCTCGCCGCCCGGATCCAGCCGTCTCCGCGTCGCCAGCGCGCCCGATGCCTCCTCCTCGCGCGCCCGTCGCCCTCGCCTTCTCTTTTGCTATCCTTTCTGTTCTGCTTCTCTGAATCTCTCTCTCTGTCCTTGCCTCCAACAGGAACCAGCCGGCGCCACCATCATCAAAGACGGGCTCCCGCCAGCCGGATCCGACGCGGCCCCCGTGTCCTCGGCCTCGTTCGCACCTCCAGGGCGCCGCACCGCCCCACAGGAGATCACCTGCGCCGCCCGCCAAGTCCTTGCTTCGCCCCTACATCCCCTGCTTCGAGCAGGAGGACGAATGCGCGACTCAGGCGTTGACTGCGACCACTCCATGCGCCTGGGCCGCCTCTCCTTCGCGTGGTTGACCAAGGCCCAGTCGCGCCAGATCCGGCTCAAGGCCTATAGTGAGCCTCAGCCTAGCCACTGTTTCCCCTTGTGCACTATTGGGCCGTGTTCAGTTTCAGCCCGATAGTGTTTTTTTCCTCTGTTGCGATTTTAGCTTTTATTCCAAAGACGACTGTTTTACAGAAAACCCCCTGTTGTTCATGCATATTACATCTCTCAAACAGTGCATCATATTAAAACAAATTATATATGTAAAATGCCTAGAATTTTGTGTAGATTAATAATTTGCAACTTTCATCCATGTTAAAAATGTTTAAAATGTTGTTTGATTAAATTTGCTCTAATAACATGCTAAAATGATTTATTCCATAACTAAATAACCATAGCTCCATTTTAAATGAACTTTATATGTAATGGGGTAGAAAAATGCCTAGTTTAACATGGTGAACTTTATTTTGCTGTTTAACAACATTAAAATATGGTTTAGGGCAGATCAGTACTAACTCTAAAATATGCTCATGAGGATTTCTCCGGACTTGTTGCTTGTTGTTCCGGCCTCATTTAAACTTGCCTAGATAGGTAGTTTTCATATGCTTCACCTCTTGCCATGCTAACCAACATTTAATATTGTTGAGTACATAAATGGGAGAGAACTAAATAAGTCATGTGGTGTTCCGTCAATATGCAACTCATTGCATATTGAGCTCCACTTAATTTGTAGTAGTGTTTGTGCACTTTGCCATGCCATGCCTCATTAAAACGGACATGCATCATACTTGATTGTGCATCATGTCATGTTTATGTGATGGTTGTTTACTATGTTGTTTGGTTCTTTCCGTGTTACTTCTCGCGTTAGCTTCGGTTTCGTTCCGGAGTTGTGAGGATCTGTTCGACTACGTCCGTTTGTCTTCTTCGCGGACTCGTTCTTCTTCCTTGCAGGATCTCAGGCAAGATGACCATATACTCGAAATCACTTCTATCTTTGCTCGCTAGTTGTTCGCTCTATTGCTATGTCGCGCTACCTACCACTTGCTATATCATGCCTCCCATATTGCCATGTCAAGCCTCTCACCCACCTTTCCTAGCAAACCGTTGTTTGGCTATGCTACCGCTTTGCTTAGCCCCTCTTATAGCGTTGTTAGTTGTAGGTGAAGATGAAGTTTGTTCCTTGTTGGAACATCACTATGTTCGGGATATCACAATATATCTTATTTACTTTAGTGCATCTATATACTTGGTAAAGGGTGGAAGGCTCGGCCTTATGCCTGGTGTTTTGTTCCACACTTGCCACCCTAGTTTCCGTCATACAGGTGTTATGTTCCTTGATTTTGCGTTCCTTACACGGTTGGGTGTTATGGGGACCCCTTGACAGTTCGCTTTGAATAAAACTCCTCCAGCAAGGCCCAACCTTGGTTTTACATTTGCCTAATGCTACCTCTTGAGCACTGCGTTGGTTTTCCCCGAAGAGGAAGGGATGATGCAGCAAAGTAGCGTAAGTATTTCCCTCAGTTTTTGAGAACCAAGATATCAATCCAGTAGGAGGCTACGCGCGAGTCCCTCGTACCCGCACAAAACAAATAAATCCTCGCAACCAACACGAATAGGGGTTGTCAATCCCTACACGGCCACTTACGAGAGTGAGATCTGATAGATATGATAAAGATAATATTTTTGGTATTTTTGTGATAAAGATCCAAAGTAAAATAAAGGAAAAGTAAAAAGAAAAGGAAATAACTAAGTAGTAGGAGATTAATATGATAAAGATAGACCCGGGGGCCATAGGTTTCACTAGTGGCTTCTCTCGAGAGCATAAGTATTCTACGGTGGGTGAACAAATTACTGTTGAGCAATTGACAGAATTGAGCATAGTTGTGAGAATATCTAGGTATGATCATGTATATAGGCATCACGTCCGAGACAAGTAGACCGACTCCTGTCTGCATCTACTACTATTACTCCACTCATCGACCGCTATCCAGCATGCATCTAGAGTATTAAGTTAAAAACAGAGTAACGCCTTATGCAAGATGACATGATGTAGAGGGATAGACTCATGCAATATGATGAAAACCCCATCTTGTTATCCTCGATGGCAACAATACAATACGTGCATTGCTGCCCCTACTGTCACTGGGAAAGGACACCGCAAGATTGAACCCAAAGCTAAGCACTTCTCCCATTGCAAGAAAGATCAATCTAGTAGGCCAAACCAAACTAGAGACTTGCAAAGATAACCAATCATACATAAAATAATTCAGAGGAGATTCAAATATTATTCATAGATAGAATTGATCATAAACCCACAATTCATCGGTCTCAACAAACACACTGCAAAAAGAAGATTACATCGAATAGTTCTCCACAAGAGAGGGGGAGAACATTGTATTGAGATCCAAAAAGAGAGAAGAAGCCATCTAGCTAATAACTATGGACCCGTAGGTCTGAGGTGAACTACTCACACTTCATCGGAGAGGCTATGGTGTTCATGTAGAAGCCCCCCGTGATCGATGCCCCCTCCGGAGGAACTCCGGAACAGGCCCCAAGACAGGATCTCGTGGATACAGAAAGTTGCGGCGGTGGAATTAGGGTTTGGGCTCCGTATCTGATCGTTTGTGGGTACGTAGGTATATATAGGAGGAAGGAGTAGATCGGTGGAGCAACAGGGGGCTGACGAGGGTGGAGGGCGCGCTTGGGGGGGGGGGTAGGCGCGCCCCTACCTCGTGGCCTCCTCTTTTGTGTCTTGACGTAGGGTCCAAGTCTCCTGGGTCTTGTTCGTTGAGAAAATCACGTTCCCGAAGGTTTCATTCCGTTTGGACTCGGTTTGATATTCCTTTTCTTTAAAACCCTAAAATAGGCAAAAAACAGCAATTCTGCGCTGGGCCTCCAGTTAATAGGTTAGTCCCAAAAATAATATAAAAGTGGATAATAAAGCCCAATAATGTCCAAAGCAGTAGATAATGTAGCATGGAGCAATCAAAAATTATAGATACGTTGGAGACGTATCAAGCATCCCCAAGCTTAATTCCTGCTCGTCCTCGAGTAGGTAAATGATAAGAACAGAATTTTTGATGCGGAGTGCTACTTGGCATAATTTTAATGTAATTCTTCTTAATTGTGGTATGAATATTCAGATCCGAAAGATTCAAGGAAAAAGTTTATATTGACATAAAAATAATAATACTTCAAGCATACTAACTAAGCAATTATGTCTTCTAAAAATAACATGGCCAAAGAAAGTTCATCCCTACAAAATCATATAGTTTAGTCATGCTCCATTTTCATCACACAAGAATGCTCTCATCATGCACAACCCCGATGACAAGCCAAGCAATTGTTTCATACTTTAGTAATCTCAAACCTATAAACTTTCACGCAATATATAAGCGCGAGCCATGGACATAGCACTATGGGGGGAATAGAATATAATGAGGGGGGTTATGTGGAGAAGACAAAAAGGAGAAAGTCTCACATCAACAAGGCTAATCAATGGGCTATGGAGATGCCCACTGATTGATGTTGATGCAAGGAGTAGGGATTGCCATGCAACGGATGCACTAGAGCTATAAATGTATGAAAGCTCAACAAAAGAAACTAAGTGGGTGTGCATCCAACTTGCTTGCTCACGAAGACCTAGGGCACTTGAGGTGGCCCATTATTGGAATATACAAGCCAAGTTCTATAATGAAAAATTCCCACTAGTATATGAAAGTGACAAAACAAGAGACTCTCTATCATGAAGATTACGGTGCTAATTTGAAGCACAAGTGTGGAAAAAGCATAGTAGCATTGCCCCTTATATATATATATATATTTTCCTTTTTTTATTTGGCCCTTCCTTTTTTTCTTTTTGGGACAATGCTCTATTAATGATGATCATCACACTTCTATTTATTTACAACTCAATGATTACAACTCGATACTAGAACAAAGTATGACTCTATATGAATGCCTCCAGCGGTGTATCGGGATATGCAATGGACCAAGAGTGACATGTATGAAAGAATTATGAACGGTGGCTTTGCCATGAATACTATGTCAACTACATGATCATGCTAAGCAATATGACAATAATTAATGTGTCATGATAAACGGAATGGTGGAAAGTTGCATGGCAATATATCTCGGAATGGCTATGGAAATGCCATAATAGGTAGGTATGGTGGCTGTTTTGAGGAAGATATAAGGAGGTTTATGTGTGAAAGAGCGTCTCATATCACGGGGTTTGGATGCACTGACGAAGTTTGCGCCAACTCTCAATGTGAGAAATGGCAATGCATGGTACCGAAGAGGCTAGCAAGGATGGAAGGGTGAGAGTGCGTATAATTCATGGATTCAACATTAGTCATAAAAGAACTCACATACTTATTGCAAAAATCTACAAGTCAACAAAAACCTCGGCACTACACGCATGCTCCTAGGGGGATAGATTGGTAGGAAAAGACCATCGCTCGTCCCCGACCGCCACTCATAAGGAGGACAATCAAATAACACCTCATGTTTCAAATTTGTTACACAATGTTTACCATACGTGCATGCTACGGGACTTGCAAACTTCAACACAAGCATTTCTCAATTTCACAACTACTCAACTAGAACGACTTTGATATTATTACCTCCATATCTCAAAACAATCATCAAGCATCATACTTCTCTTAGTATTCAAAACACTCATAAGAAAATTTTACTAATCTTGAATACCTAGCATATTAGGATTTTAAGTGAATTACCATGCTATTTAAGACTCTCAAAATAATCTAAGTGAAGCATGAGATATCAATAGTTTCTATAAAACAAATACACCACCGTGCTCTAAAAGATATAAGTGAAGTACTAGAGCAAAACTATATAACTCAAAAGATATAAGCGAAGCACATAGAGTATTCTAACAAATTCCAAATCATGTATGTCTCTCTCAAAAGGTGTGTACAGCATGGATGATTGTGGTAAACTAAAAAAATAAAGACTCAAATCATACAAGACGCTCCAAGCAAAACACATATCATGTGGCGAATAAAAATATAGCTCCAAGTAAAGTTACCGATAGAAGTAGACGAAAGAGGGGATGACTTCCGGGGAATCCCCAAGCTTTGGCTTTTAGGTGTCCTTAGATTATCTTGGGGGCGCCATGGGCATCCCCAAGCTTAGGCTCTTGCCACTCCTTGTTCCATAATCCATCAAATCTTTACCCAAAACTTGAAAACTTCACAACACAAAACTTAAAGTAGAAAATCTCGTGAGCTCCGTTAGCGAAAGAAAACAAAAGACCACTTCAATGTACTGTAATGAACTCATTCTTTATTTATATTGGTGTTATACCTACTGTATTCCAACTTCTCTATGGTTTATAAACTATTTTACTAACCATAGATTCATCAAAATAAGCAAACAACACACGAAAAACAGAATCTGTCAAAAACAGAATAGTCTGTAGTAATCTGTAGCTAGCGCAAGATCTGGAAACCCAAAAATTCTAAAATAAATTTCTGGGCGTGTGGAATTTATCTATTAATCATCTGCAAAAAGAATTAACTAAATAGAATTTTTCAAATAAAAATGGCAGCAGTTCTTGTGAGCGCTAACTTTCTGTTTTTTACAGCAAGTGTAACAAGACTTTCCCCAAGTCTTCCCAACGGTTCTACTTGGCACAAACACTAATTAAACACAAAAAACACAACCAAAACAGATACTAGATAAATTATTTATTACTCCCTCCGTCCCAAAATATAAGAACGTTTTTTACACTATACTAGTGTCAAAAACGTTCTTATATTTTGGAACAGAGGGAGTACTAAACATGAGCAAAAAGCAAGGAATGAAAATAAAATTGGGTTGCCTCCCAACAAGTGCTATCGTTTAACGCCCCTAGCTAGGCATAACAAGCAAGCATAGATCTAGGTATTGCCATCTTTGGTAGGAAATTCTTCAATGAGGCATCTACCATCTTTAGGAATTTCTTCCTTTTTATTGATTATCAAATTTTTAGGCACAAGATCGAAAAAATCATTTGTAATGAATGGTTCCTTAATGATGGCAAAAAGATTGGGATGAACACTTATAGATTTTAGATCCACAGTTTCCTTACTAGAGGATTCACCCTTATTTTTAGGAACATACATAAGCTTGGCAATTTTAGTAGGAGGACTTGGAGTGTTCTTTACGGAAGAAAAAGCGGTTCCCAAGTTAGTAATAATATCCTCAAGTTTATCAATTCTAGTGGAATCGTGATTTATTTTCTCATTAACTATGGGTTCCTTCTCTTTAATATTTTTCAAAGTGACTCCTACTTTAGATCCATATTGAGAGATTCGGTTGTGAATCTTTTTATCCAAATTTTCAATTAACTCTACGGTAGCAACCTTATTTTCAATAATTTCAAGCCTTTGCATTACATGCTCCAAAGTTAATACAGTTCCATTAACCAAAGAGGGGGTGAGCCAAACAAATCTATCATAGAATTATAAGAATCAAAAGTGTGTCTACCCAAGAAATTCCCTCCGGTAATGGTATCAAGGACATATCTATACCAAGGAGAAGCACCTACATAAAAATTGCGAAGAAGAATGAAAGTAGATTGCTTCCTGGTAGATCTATTTTGAGCATTGCAAATTCTATACCAAGCATCTTTTAGATTTTCTCCCTCCCTTTGCTTAAAATTTAGAATTTCACTCTCGGGAGATAATGGAGAAGATAAGGGACTAGCCATAACGACAAGCAAACGAACTAACACACAAGCAAACAAAAAGCAAGCGGGCAAAAAGAGGCAAATAGAGAAAAGAGGGAGGATAGAGAGAGAGAGAGAGGGCGAATAAAACAGCAAGGGTGAAGTGGGGGAGAGGAAAACGAGAGGCAAATGGCAAATAATTAATGTAATGCGGGAGATAAGGGTATGTGATGGGTACTTGGTATGTTGACTTTTGCGTAGACCTCCCCGGCAACGGCGCCAGAAATCCTTCTTGCTACCTCTTGAGCACTGCGTTGGTTTTCCCCGAAGAGGAAGGGATGATGCAGCAAAGTAGCGTAAGTATTTCCCTCAGTTTTTGAGAACCAAGGTATCAATCTAGTAGGAGGCTACGCGCGAGTCCCTCGTACCTACACAAAACAAATAAATCCTCGCAACCAACGCGAATAGGGGTTGTCAATCCCTACACGGCCACTTACGAGAGTGAGATCTGATAGATATGATAAAGATAATATTTTTGGTATTTTTGTGATAAAGATGCAAAGTAAAATAAAGGCAAAGTAAAAAGCAAAGGAAATAACTAAGTAGTAGGAGATTAATATGATAAAGATAGACCCAGGGGCCATAGGTTTCACTAGTGGCTTCTCTCGAGAGCATAAGTATTCTACGGTGGGTGAACAAATTATTGTTGAGAAATTGACAGAATTGAGCATAGTTATGAGAATATCTAGGTATGATCATGTATATAGGCATCACGTCCGAGACAAGTAGACCGACTCCTGCCTGCATCTACAACTATTACTCCACTCATCGACCGCTATCCAGCATGCATCTAGAGTATAAAGTTAAAAACAGAGTAACGCCTTAAGCAAGATGACATGATGTAGAGGGATAAACTCATGCAATATGATGAAAACTCCATCTTGTTATCCTCCATGGCAACAATACAATACGTGCCTTGCTGCCCCTACTGTCATTGGGAAAGGACACCGCAAGATTGAACCCAAAGTTAAGCACTTCTCCCATTGCAAGAAAGGTCAATCTAGTAGGCCAAACCAAACTGATAATTCGAAGAGACTTGCAAAGATAACCAACCATACATAAAAGAATTCAGACAAGATTCAAATATTATTCATAGATAGACTTGATCATAAACCCGCAATTCATCGGTCTCAACAAACATACCGCAAAAAGAAGATTACATCAAATAGTTCTGCACAAGAGAGGGGGAGAACATTGTATTGAGATCCAAAAAGAGATAAGAAGCCATCTAGCTAATAACTATGGACCCGTAGGTCTGAGGTGAACTACTCACACTTCATTGGAGAGGTTATGGTGTTGATGTAGAAGCCCTCCGTGATTGATGCCCCCTCCGACGGAGCTCCGGAACAGGCCCCAAGATGGGATCTCGTGGATACAGAAAGTTGCGGCGGTGGAATTAGGCTTTTGGCTCCGTATCTGATCGTTTGGGGGTACGTAGGTATATATAGGAGGAAGGAGTAGATCGGTGGAGCAACAGGGGGCTGACGAGGGTGGGGGGCGCGCTTGGGGGGGGGGGTAGGCGCGCCCCTACCTCGTGGCCTCCTCTTTTGTGTCTTGACGTAGGGTCCAAGTCTTCTGGGTCTTGTTCGTTGAGAAAATCACGTTCCCGAAGGTTTCATTCCGTTTGGACTCCGTTTGATATTCTTTTTCTGCGAAACTCTGAAATAGGCAAAAACAACAATTCTGGGCTGGGCCTCCGGTTAATAGGTTAGTCCCAAAAATAATATAAGAGTGGATAATAAAGCCCAAGAATGTCCAAAACAGTAGATAATATAGAATGGAGCAATAAAAAAATATAGATACATTGGAGACGTATCACCTAACAACCTATTACCCTTCCCTTGGGTCGGCCAACCCGAGGGTCATCTTTGTTTTAGCCCCCCCGGGCCAGTGCTTCTCTAAGTGTTGGTCCGAACCGAGCTGCCTGCGGGCCCACCTCGGGGAAACTTGAGGTTTGGTTTTACTCGTAGCTAGTCTCATCCGGTGTTGCCCTGAGAACGAGATACGTGCGACTCCTATCGGAATTGTCGGCACATCGGGTGGCTTTGCTGGTCTTGTTTTACCATTGTCGAAATGTCTTGTAACCGGGATTCCGAGACTGATCAGGTCTTCCCGGGAGAAGGAATATCCTTCGTTGATCGTGAGAGCTTGTGATGGGCTAAGTTGGGACACCCTTGCAGGGTTTGAACTTTCAAAAGCCGTGTGCGCGGTTATGTGGCAGATGGGAATTTGTTAATGTCCGGTTGTAGAGAACTTGACACTTGACTTAATTAAAATGCATCAACCGCGTGTGTAGCCGTGATGGTCTATTTTCGGCGGAGTCCAGGAAGTGAACACGGTTCTTGTGTTATGCTTGAATGTAAGTAGATTCAGGATCACTTCTAGTTCACGAACATTGCGTTGCTTCTCTTCTCGCTCTGATTTGCGTATGTTAGCCACCATATATGCTTAGTGCTTGCTGGAGCTCCACCTCACTACCCTTTCCTACCCATAAGCTTAAATAGTCTTGATCTCGCGGGTGTGAGATTGCTGAGTCCTCGTGGCTCACAGATACTTCCAAAAAGTTGCAGGTGCTGATGATACCAGTGCAGATGACGCAACCCAGCTCAAGTGGGAGCTTGATGAAGATCTTGAATCGTTGTTTTGTTTCGTTCCCTGTTGATCAGTAGTGGTGCCCAGTTGGGACGATCGGGGATCTAGCATTTGGGGTTTTCTTCTTTTATTTTGGTTCCGTAGTCGGACCTTGATTGTATTCTGGATGATGTATGTTTAACTTGTATTTGTGTGAAGTGGTGATTGTAAGCCAATTATTTATCCCTTTCTTATTCAGTACATGGAATTGTGTGAAGATTACCCCTGTTGTGACAAAACTACCATGCGGTTATGCCTCTAAGTCGTGCCCCGTCACGTGGGAGATATAGCCGCACTGTGGGTGTTACAAGCTTCCCCCTTGTCAGAGTTAGCATCCATCACCTTGTTAGCGGGATAACCCACTTTCATTGGTGCGGTGGATAATTTAAGGCCTTCTAAAAACTTATTGAACATGACTTCAACCTCGGTCATCATGGAGGTTTTCAATGTGTCCAAAGCCGCATTGAAATCTTCACGAGAGACCGAGAAACCCCCATCGGCCGTAGACGAGGACGGAATCACACCTAGGTGCTCCTCCCCACCATCTACGGAGTCAACCATACTCTTTGGACAGAAAAGTACTTAATAAAGAGACGAGGCTCTGATACCAATTGAAATGATCGATATAGTTGACCAGAGGGGGGTGGGGGTGAATAGGCAACTAACAATTTTTAGCTTTTCTTTACCAATTTAGACTTTGCATCAAAGTAGGTTGTCTAGATATGCAACTAAGTGAGCAACCTATATGATGCAACAACAACAAGCACACAAGCAAGCAAGGGATACAACACAATATAATCTTTCACAAGTAAAGGTTAGAGATAACCAAGAGTGGAGCCGGTGGAGACGAGGATGTTTTACTGAAGTTCCTTCCCTTTGAGAGGAAGTACGTCTCCGTTGAAGCGGTGTGGAGGCACAATGCTCCCCAAGAAGCCACTAGGGCCACCGTATTCTCCTCACGCCCTCACACAATGTGAGATGCAGTGATTCCACTATTGGTGCCCTTGGAGGTGGCGTCTGAACCTTTACAAACAAGGTTGGGGCAATCTCCACAACTTAATTGGAGGCTCCCAATGACACCAAGAAGCTTCACCACAATGGAATATGGCTCCGCAGTGGCCTCAGCCGTCTAGGGTGCTCAAACACCCAAGAGTAACAAGATCCGTCAGGGATTAGTGGGGGGAATCAAATTTCTCTTCGTGGAAGTGTAGATCGGGACCTTCTCAACCAATCCCTAGAAAATCAACAAGTTTGATTGGCTAGGGAGAGAGATTGGGCGAAAATGGAGCTTTGAGCAACAATGGAGCTTAGGGAGAGAAGAGGTGGTCAATTTGGGGAAGAAGAACCCCCTTATATAGTGTGAGGAAAAATCCAACCGTTACCCACCTACTCAGCCCACGACATGTGGTACTACCACACATACCCACGGTACTACCGCAGAGGCATGCGGTACTACCGCTGGTAAGTGCGGTACTACTGCTCGCGCGACAGGAGCTAGGTGAGGCCCTGTTGCACAAGGCAACAAGCGGTAGAACCGTCGGAGCGGTACTACCGCGCTCCCTTGCGGTACTACCGCAAGGCAGGGCTCATACTGGGCTGGGAAGGCATGGACTAATAAAATTACATCTGTGGCTACTTCCGCTGAGTTTCGGTCAGTGCAAAAATCTGGCACCGTACTACAGCTCACACGGAGCGGTACTACCGCGTAGGGTGCGGAAGTAAAAAATTACTTCCGCCCCTACTTCCGCTCACGCCACTGTTCTGGGCCAGAGGCCACGGTACTACCGCGTGCTAGGAGCGGTACTACCGCGTGCCCAGTTATCGTGGGCAGCTACGGTACTACTGCTCCCTTGAGCAGTACTACCGCATGCCACAGACCATAGGAAAGCCTTCATCTTCGCAATGACAAGGGGAACAACCGGTGCTCCAATGAAGAAAGGAAAGGTGGTGCGAAGGAACAAATGTGTACGTGTTGATTCCACCCTAACCTTTCCAAAGCGGACCCCCTCTTAATAGTACGACTTTCCTATGACTCAAATCCACCAAAAAGAAACATAGAGAAACGCCATCTTCAATAGGTTCCGAGGGGCACCGAATCGTCTTGTGCCTAGACATGAGATATCTGAAATGCTCAATGCACACGATTAGTCCGCAAATGCATTGCCATCAATCACCAAAACCACTAAGGGAGAAATATGCCCTTACATATGGTTTATTTGGTGGAAGATTATATGTTCAGATTCAATATGCTATTTAATACCCCTATGATCTTGAGCATGATTATCATTTATGAGTAGTTACTTTTGTTCTTGAGGTCACGGGAGAAATCATGTTGCAAGTAATCTTGTGAACTTGATATGTGTTCGATATTTTGATAGTATGTATGTTATGATTCCCTTAGTGGTGTCATGTGAACGTCGGCTACATGAAACTTCACCATATTTGGGCCTAAGGGAATGCATTGTGGAGTAGAAATTAGATGATGGGTTGCAAGAGTGACTGTAGCTTAAACCCCAGTTTATGCGCTATTCTGTAAGGGACCGATTGGATCCAAAAGTTTAATGCTATGGTTAGAATTTATTCTTAATACTTTTCTCGTAGTTGTGGATGCTTGCGGGAGGGTTAATCATAAGTAGGAGGTTTGTTCTAGTAAGAACAACACCTAAGAACCGGTCCACCCACATATCAAATTATCAAAGTACCGAACATGAATTAAACCAACATGATGAAAGTGACTAGATGAAAATCCCGTGTACCCACAAGAATGCTTTGCTTACTATAAGAGGCCGTTTTAGCCTGTCCTTTGCCTCAAAACGATTGGGCTACCTTGCTGCAGTTTTGTTACTATTATCATTACTTGCTCATTACAAAATATCTTGCTATCAAACTACTCTGTTACTTACAATTTCAGCACTTGCAGACATTACCTTGCTGAAAACCACTTGTCATTTCCTTCTGCTCCTTGCAGGGTTCGACACTCTTACTTATCGAAAAGAGCTACAATTGATCCCCCTATACTTGTGGGTCATCAGCCACCAGCTAGCCGGATATGCAAGTGCCAACTATCAGTGTCAAAACTGGCAGATCTCGGGTAGGGGGTCCCAAGCTGTGTGTCTGAGGATCAATGGTAAAAAGGGACAATAGGGACATGATGTTTACCCAAGTTCGAGCCCTCTTAAAGGAGGTAAAACCCTACGTCCTGATTGATTGTATTCGGTGTGTATAAGGGTTACAAGAGTTGATCTACCTCAAGATCATGATGGCTAAACCCTAGCTATCTAGCCTATGATTCTCCCCCTTCTACGGATCTAATCCTCCGGTTTATACACACACGGGAGGGGCCTAGGGTTGTACAGAGTCGGTGTAAGGGCATATTTCTCCCTATGTGGTTTTGGTGATTGAGGACAGTGCATTTGCGGACTAATCGTGTGCATTGAGCATTTCAGATATCTCATGTCTAGGCACAAGACGATTCTTCGCCCCTCAAAGCCCATCAAAGACGACGGTTCTCTATGTTTCTTTTCAGTGGATTTGAGTCGTAGGAAAGCCGTACTATTAAGAGGGAGTCCGCTTCGAAAAGGTTAGGGTGGAATCATCATGTACACATCTGTTCCTTTGCACCACCTTTCCTTCGCTTCATTGGAGCACCGTCCGTTTATCCTTGTCACTTCGAGATGAAGGCCTCCTAGTGCTATAGGTTCTGTGGCGTGTGGTAGTACCGCTCAAGGAAGCAGTAGTACCGCATCATGCGGTAGTACCGCTCCTCGTGAGCGGTAGTACCACTGCCTCTAGCCCAGAATGCTGGCATGCGTGGAAGTAATTTTTACTTTCGCCCCTACGCGGTATAACCGCTCCCTGTGGGCGGTAGTACTGTGCCGGATTTTCACACGTCCCAAACTCAGCGGAAGTATTCATGGACGAAATTATTTAGTCCGTGCTTTCTCCCAGCCCAGTTGAGCCCTGCCTTGTGGTAGTACCGCAGGGGCGCGTGGTAGTACCGCTCCGGCGGTTCTACCGCTCGTTGCCTAGTGCAACAAGACCTCACCTAGCTTCTACCACACGAGCGGTAGTACCGCATCAAGGTGTGGTAGTACCGTAGCACCTTGCGGTAGTACCGCATCTCGCGGGCTGAGTAGGTGGGTAACGGTTGGATCTTGTCCCCCACTATATAAAGGCGGCCTTCTTCCCCAAGAAGACCATCTCTTCCCTCCCCATGCTCCATTGTTGCTCAAAGCTCCATTTTCGCCCGATCTCTCTCCCTAGCCAATCAAACTTATTGATTTTCTAGGGATTGGTTGAGAAGGCCCCGATCTACACTTCCACCAAGAGAAAATTGATTCCCCCCACTAATCCCTTGCTGTCTTGTTACTCTTGGGCGTTTGAGCACCCTAGACGATTGAGGTCACCACGAAGCCATATTCCATTGTGGTGAAGCTTCATGGTGTTGTTGGGAGCCTCCGACTAAGTTGTGGAGATTGCCCCAACCTTGTTTGTAAAGGTTTGGTCGCCACCTCCAAGGGCACCAATAGTGGAATCACGACATCTCGCATTGTATGAGGGCGTGAGGAGAATACGGTGGCCCTAGTGGCTTCTTGGGGAGCATTGTGCCTCCACACCTCTCCAACAAAGACGTATTTCTAATCAAAGGGAAGGAACTTCGGTAACACATCCTCGTCTCCATCGGCTCCACTTTTGGTTATCTCTTACCTTTACTTGTGCAAGCTTATATTGTGTTATATCCCTTGCTTGCTTGTCTGCTAGTTGTTGTTGCATCATATAGGTTGCTCACCTAGTTGCATATCTAGACAACCTATTTTGATGCTAACTTTAATTTGGTAAAGAAAAGCTAAAAATTGTTAGTTGCCTATTCACCCGCCATCTAGTCAACCATATCGATCCTTTAAATTGGTATCAGAGCCTCGTCTCTTTATTAAGGACTTTGTCATCTGAAGAGTATGGTTGACACCTCAGACGAGGTGGAGGAGCACTCCGGTGCGAGTCCCCCTTTGCCTGCGACCGATGGGGGATCCTCAGTCTCTCGTGAGGAGTTCAATGTGGCCTTGGACACATTGAAAACCTCCATGATGGCTGAGGTCAAAGGCATGCTTGAAAAGTTTCTTGATGGTCTAAAAGTTTCTACCGCACTGTTGGAAGTGGTCGATCCCACTAACAAGGTGACAGATGCTAACTCCAACAAGGGGGAAGCTACTAGTGATCAAGTTACTTTGACTAGTGGTAGAAGTGGAAATGGCATCTTTGCCCATGTTGAACCTCCAATTACATATGGAGGACCGGTTCTCTCCACTCATATGAATCATGTTGGCCTCCTCCTAAGATTGTGAAAAATGAGGATTTTGCCTCTTGGGTCTATCGCTTTAAACATCATTTTAAATCATAGTTCTACTAATCATTGGAGAATTATTGAGCAAGGTTTCTACCCGCACGACCCAAGAAACTTCACTCCTAGAGAAGCCGCAGATCATCAATTCAATGAGTCCGCTCTCTTCATTCTCTAAGAAGCAATTCCACCCGAAGTTATTGCACATCTCCGACCCTTCACCGTGGCTAAGGAAGCATGGCAACATGTTGTTTCCATTTACAAGGGAAGCGCAAGCATTCTATGCTCAAACTTTGAAGTGGTGCAAGATGAAGCCGTTGAGTTTGCAATGAATGAAGATGAAGAACCTCGAGAGCTTTACCGGATATTAATCACTTTCGTGGTCTCACTCCGAGATCATGGAAGCAAGGATACAAATGATAATTGGATCAAGTGCAAGTTTCTCAAGGCCATGATGCCTTACCATAAGGCCATGTCCTTCATCATTCGTCAAAGTCCGGACTTTCACGCCATGTCCTCAAGTGAAGTGTTGGATGAGTTTGTTGCAATGAGGATCTTGGACAAGACCACCGACAATGCGGTGTTGCATTCTCAATGAGTAAAGAAGCCCAACCTTGCTTTGAAGGCCAAGGATAGTGTGGAAGAAGAGGGTGAAGAGGAAGAAGAAGAGTGTTGCCCCGAAGATACAAAGTATGCTTATCATGAGCAGATGGCTCTCGCTTCACGGCAATTCTGGAGCAAGAAGAACTCAAGGCCCAACTTCAACAAGAACAACTCAAGTGGCGCCAAGGGCAAGCAATGTGTGAGGACATGCTATAATTGTGGCAATGTGAACCACTTTGTTGCAGAGTGCCCATACGAGAAGAGGGAAGACAATGGTGGCAAGCTTATCCGAAAAGACAAGGCCAAGTCCTCCCCCAACAAGAACAACTTCACCAAGAAGACTCCTCCCAAGGGTTGGTGGCACAAGAAGAGTACAATGAGGATGATGATGATGAAGACGGTGAGACGGTTGCCATGGCCTCCATTGCCATTGCAACAAATCCACGGATGTCCCTCTTCGATTCACCCAACGAGAACATCACCGCCAAGTGCCTCATGGCTAAAGCCACCAACAAGGTAACCCCAACATCAAAACTACCATCATTAATAATCCTTCCTTGACAGATTGCATTGATGAAAGTGACGGGACGAAGGAGGAGGAAAATGAATTTGAGTCTTTTATGAGTAAGCTCAAGGGTAAATCCAAGAAGCACTTTGTTACTCTCTTGGAACAACTTGGTGAAGCCAATGACATGATCGAGGCTCACGAAGAAACCATCTCTAAGATGGAAGGGCATAGTCGTGATTATGCCAATGAGATATCGGATCTCTCTAATGCGCTTGAGGAAGAGCGTGGTCATCTTTTTGGCTCTTGAGGAGTCACACAACAATGATCATGCTAAATTAAAGAAATATCTTGATCATTGAGGGAGTCCTGGATTATGAGGTCCTCAGGTGTCTGGGATGTGTAGCATGGGCCAGACTAATGGGCCATGAAGATACAAGATAGAAGGCCTTCCCCCGTGTCCGGGTGGAACTCTCCTTTGCGTGGATGGCAAGCTTAACATCCGGATGTGTAGTTTCCTTTCTCTGTAAACCGACTTTGTACAACCCTAGGCCCCTCCGGTGTCTATATAAGCTAGATGGCTTAGTCTATAGAGGCTATCATAAATCATATAGGCTAGACATCTAGGGTTCAGCCATTACGATCTTGAGGTAGATCGACTCTTGTAACTCCTATACTCATCAAAGTCAATCAAGTAGGACGTAGGGTATTACCTCCATTAAGAGGGCCCGAACCTGGGTAAACATCGTGTCCCCCTTGTCTCCTGTTACCTTTGATCCTCAGACGCACAGTTCGGGACCCCCTACCCGAGATCGACCGGTTTTGACACCGACATTGGTGCTTTCGTTGAGAGTTCCACTGTGTCGTCGACGACGGGATCGATGGTTCGCCTTGTCATTAATGGCAACATTACCTCTGGAGAGGCCCTAGCTCCGGGACAGCTCCTCCAGCTCGGCGGTTTCACCATGGGCGCTCGTGCGGCCTTTAAGCCAAAGGCAGCCCTCGAGATCGCTAAACACCATCTTCGCGTCGGCCTTGAACACCCCAAAAAGATGTATCCAACAGATGTCTCCTCCTTAAACGAGCTACTTGATTGCATCGCCGCCCTGGGAGTTGCAACATACTACATCAGATTTGGCTTAAACCCGATCAGAGGGAAATCAGGTCCTCCAAACATAGAACCGGACGTTGAACCCGAAGGCCCCCAGGACACTCCGGACCCTGGGTCGGTGACCTCGCAAATTCTTCAAACTTCGGATGCAGTAATGGGTCAGGGTTCGGAATTTAGCCCGCCCACCCACACCACAAGCAATATTCCCCAAGCAATTTAGGTCCTCCGGACGTATGCAACCTAATATATGTACGACAGCAACTTGAGGAAATGGTCCACCACTTTTGGTCCCGATTCCTCCTTGTCAAAAACAAGATCAAGGATTGCTGCGATGACGACGCAGTTTTAGTATTTTGTCACAACTGTACGGACAAGGGAATCCTTAACGCCCTCAACCGCCACCGCATACTGCACTTTGCAGATTTGGCACACATCGTACAGAAGTACAACACAATGGAAAGCACATGGAAGGCCCAAACAGCTCGGTGGGAACCTCCTGCCTTCAAGAAGCCCATTGGACGGACAAAAAGGATGCACCCTTATGGGGCAACTGATCATCATCCCATGGACAAAAAAATGAAGCCCTTTACGGGACACAGAACTGTCCTTGATGACCTGGTCGATAAACCCTGTCAGATATATACGACGCCGAATACCGAACCAACACATAGCCTACGGGCATGTTGGGTACTCCGGCAGGTGGCTAAGAGAGGTGAGGCCATCCTCACCAGCATTACTCTAGAGAGGCACTCTTTGGAGGTTGCCGATCTCAATGTTTTTACGATCTTCGAGACCTTTTCTTCCAACAACCGGCGAAAAAGGGCATTACACGACCTTGCCGAAGTCAACCAGGTAGCCGAAATAAATCCTTGGAACGACATGGCGATAACCTTCACCGCCGATGACGAGCCAAGGGCCAGATCAGTTCGAGCACCAGCCGCTTTGGTCTTAAACCCAATAGTAGATGGCTTTTGGCTCCCGAAAGTGCTCATGGATGGCGGCAGTGGATTGAACCTCATCTACGAAGATACACTCCAAAAAATGCTGATGGACAAAAGTCGCATTGAGCAATGCGGCACCACTTTCCGAGGCATCATCCCCAGTCGAGAAGCACAAAGCTCGGGGAAGATCAAACTCAAGGTTGTATTCGGCATGCCAGAGAACTATAGGTCCGAAGAGTTGCTCTTCCACGTGGCACCTTTCCACAGTGGATATCACGCCCTGTTAGGGTGAGAAGCATTCATACGCTTTCAAGCCATACCCCATTGCAGGTACATGAAGCTCAAAATGCTAGGGCCCAATGGAGTTATCACTATCACTAGTGATCCGGATATAGCACTCCGCACCGAAAACAAAACTGCATCCCTGGCCTTTGAGGCGCTATCCGAGGCCCTTGCGGCCGAGGAATTAACCACTCTATGCTCTACAGTGGACAAGGATGATGTAATCCTCGACAAGAGGCCCAAATCCACTTCCTTTAAGCCAGCAGACGAAATAGTCAAATTTCAAGTACACCCAAAGGATCCTAATAAAACAGCAGCCATTGGAGCATGGCTAGATGCAACGATCGACGCCGCTTTAAGAGCGTTTCTGCACGAACATTGGGACATCTTTGCCTGGCATCCTTCGGATATGCCTGGAATCCCACACAGACTAGTGGAACATAACCTCAATATATAATAAAAGGGTTTAAACCAGTCAAGCAAATGTTGCGGCGATTTTCCGAACCCAAGCGACAAGCTATGGGGGAGGAGCTAGCCGAACTATTTGAAGCCGGGTTCATCAGAGAGATCAAACACCTGGACTGGCTAGCAAACCTGGTCATGGTGCCAAAGAAGGACAAATCCTGGCGCCTTTGTGTCGATTTCAAAGACCTCAACAAGGCCTGCCCTAAGGACCCCTTCCCACTGCCCCGCATTGACCAAATCATTGATGCAACTACATGACACGATTCACTGTGCTTCCTCGATGCATACTCTGGATACCATCAAATTAAGATGAAGAAATCTAATCGGGCCGCAACAGCATTCATTACTTCGTATGGGCCTTTCTGCTTCAACATTATGCCTTTCAGACTAAAAAACGGCGGCGCCACCTACCAACACATGATTCAAACATGCCTGGAAAAACAAATTGGCAAGACGGTGGAGGCATATGTAGATGATGTAGTCATCAAAACTAAACATGTCGAATCATTGGTGGACGACTTGTGCCTTACATTCGACAACCTCCGAACAAATGACATACGGCTCAATCCGAAAAAATGCGTTTTCCGTGTCCCGGCCGGAAAGCTACTCGGGTGCATTGTTTCCAATAGAGGAATCGAAGCAAATCCAGCCAAAATCCGAGCCTTGTCACAATTGGCAACGCTGACAGACCTAAAGCAGGTCCAAAAACTAGCTGGGTGCATTGCAGCCTTGAGCTGCTTTATCTCCAGATTGGGAGGAAATGCACTGCTGCTTTATCGCCTGCTCCGACATACCGACCACTTTGAGTGGATGGATGCAACAATAGCCGGATTGGAAGAAATAAAAACTCTGTTAGCAAACAACCCAATCCTTGCCGCACCAAGCGTCGACGAACCTATGCTACTGTACATATCAGCAACTCACCAGGTAGGGAGCGCTATGCTCGTCATCGAACGAGAGGAAGAGGGACACAAATTCCCACTCCAAAAACCACTTTACTATGTATCGACGGTCCTTACACCATGTAAATCCCGATACCCGCACTATCAAAAGATAGCGTATGCGGTCTTCATGGCAACTTGAAAGCTGCGTCACTACTTTCAAGAGTGCTCGATCACGGTGGCTTCTGAAGTGCCACTCAATGACATCATAAACAATCGAGGCGCCGTCGACCACATTGCCAAGTGGGCTATCGAGCTCTTGCCATTTGAAATAACATACAAGCCATGCCGAGCTATTAAATCTCATGTGTTGGCCGACTTTGTCGCCGAATGGGCAGAAGCCGAACTCCCTAAAGAGTACAACACATACTCCAACCGGGTGATGTACTTGGACGACTCCAAAATGTTAGCCGGATTGGGGCTGGTGTCATCCTAACATCCCCTACAGGGGACACAATCCGTTATGTATTACAAATCATGTATACGGACTCCAATAATGCGGCCGAATATGAAGTGCTATTGCATGGACTCCAGATGGCCGTTTCTATGGCCATACAACGCCTTGAGGTTCATGGAGATTCGAACCTTGAGATATCTCAAATAAATGGAGAATTCGATGCAAAAGATCCAAAGATGGCGGCCTACCACAACACCGTACTCAAAATATCAGCTCGGTTTGAGGGTCTCGAGTTTCATCATGTGGCTCGAGACAGTAATCAAGCAGCGGACGTCCTTGCTCGAGTGGGCGCTAAATGCGACCCCGTCCTGCCTAACACCTTTTTGGAAAGGCTTTTAAGCCATCTGTGGTATGGCAGGACGAGAGCGGAAATACCTGTCCGGCGCCGATCACGCCCCCGGACACCAACCACGATTCATATATCATCGGGGGCTCAGGCACTGAACCAACCCCTTCCGCCCATGTAATCATGGCAGTTATTGCTCCATGGACCAAACCCTTCTTAGCCTACCTTAATAGGCAGGAGGTCCCTGATGATCAGAACGAGGCCCGTCGCATAGTTCGACGCTCTAAAGCCTACAAAGTTCACGAAGGAGAACTCTACAAGAAAAGCACTGCTGGAGTTCTTCAAACATGTATCTTCAAAGAGGAGGGGCGACAACTCTTGGCCGAAATACATGCTGGCCTCGGCGGCCATCACGTCGTAGTTCGGGCCCTCATAAGCAAGGCCTTCCGTACATGCTTCTTCTGGCCCACAGCCTGAGCAGATGCACAGGCCCTCGTACAGCGCTGCGTTGGATGCCAGCTCTTTGCCAATCAAATCCATATGCCGCCTACTTCCCTAAAAACTAACCCCATTACATGGCCTTTCGCGGTCTGGGGGCTAGACATGGTCGGACCCCTTAAAGGGGGAAGCCATAAAAAGAAATATTTACTGGTCATGGTGGATAAATTCACTAAGTGGATAGAGGCCAAACCAGTAAAAATAGCTGAAGCCATACCGGTGATAGATTTTATATCCAGTGTCGTACACAGTTACGGTTGTCGGCGTTCTGGGAACGGGGGTCCCCAGACTTGCCTGCCTGCAGCCCACGGCATGGCTGAGCTAGCAGGCCCATACGGCCCATCTTCATTGACAAGGCATTCAAGACCCTCACGAGGGGCCAAGCCTCACGAGGCGGACGACCCAAGACCTCCTCAGGAGCGGCCTCGCCAGGCAGGCTCACGAGGGGCGGAGAGATCAAGGCAAGGAAAACCTCGCGAGGTTCTCGTGACATGAGCCATGACGATCGAGACCAGGCGGGCGCCAGCGCACACAGTGTCCTTGCTTCCTCTTTGGTGCCAAGGGGGCAAGCACAGGCGCGGAGTACCGAGTCATCAAGGAAAGGTTTCCATATTGGTGCAACGATACCAAGACCAGAAGGACAGCAAGACGGAGGTCACCATTGAGCCCAAGACAGCGTCATCACCAGAGCCTTTTGCAGGCGAAGACCGCTTTTGTCAGGATAACCTGTACTAGTTGTCCCCTTTCGAATTGGTCGTTGTTGGCTCCCTTCCTGCTCAATATTTGGGGAGAGGACCAGGGCCTATATAAGTAGAGCTAGCCACCACAGTAGAGGGCATCGAGAACAGATACAAAGGCATCTCACCCACACAAGTTCGCCATGCATAAGAACACCTCAACCTCAGGAGGCTGTTCTTCCCCTTGTACTGTTCATCATCAGCCCAAGAGGCAATCCACCAACACCACATTGGAGTAGGGTATTGCACCACAACGGTAGCCCGAACTAGTATAAATCTTGTGTCTTTGTGTTGCAAGTTCGTCGAGTTCGTCCGCGAGATCTTAGAGAGCTAGGGCGTGGATCGATAGGGAGAAAACCTTTGCGCGCACCCCAGTGTTCAAACCTTGAGGGTTTTGCCGGAACCCGTGATCCGACATTTGGCGCGCCAGGTAGGGGTGCGCCGGAGTCTCTTGCCCGCTAATCGACCCGCCGACGCTCTGTGGCCTCGATGTCTGGCGACCCAAGGGCCGACTCCGACCGATGGGCAGCCTGGCCAGCCCGGGCGGTGCCACCTGCCGATGAAGACCTCAACCTCGCGCTCCAGGCGGCGCGAGCGCCGCCTAATGCTGCGGGGCACGGGCGGCGCGGCCAGGCGTCATCCACCCTCACTCCACAACAAGCGCGAGCCGCTGCAAGGGCCGCAAGCCACGTTGTAGCAACGACACCACACACCCGGCGGGAGCAGGCGAACATGCGGGCCGCGCTCACGGTGGCGCGGGAGTTGCTGCGGTGCCGGCTTATGGAGAGCGGCCGCGACACACTGCTGGGACGTGTCCTGAGCTGCTAGATGCGGCAGCATCAGGAGCGCCGCCTTTCTGCCATCTGCTCCCTTCCCGAGCCGCTACTTGACCTCACGACGGGCCTCGCTGTAACCACGCGCCCTCGGGTGTGCCTGGGGACTTCATCGACACCAGGACGGCCGGCAGCGCCGGGGGCCCTGCTGCCCCCACGTCGCCTCTGATGAGCATGGGCACGAGCGTTGCCCCCCATGGCCCCAGCGAGGCATCGTGCTATCATCCTCAGGACGCCACGCTGGGCCGGGCGACGTGGAGTGTGGGGCACTACGGCGAGGTGTTTGGGGTGACAGCCCCGGAAGCCTATGTGCCACGCATGATGGACCAGGAGTACACGTCGGAGGATGACCCTGGCTCGTTTCTCAGGCTAGATTGGGAGGAGGAGGCATTAGGAGTTGAAGCCTTCCAGGAGCCGTTGGAGAGCCCCGCCAACCGCGCCATCGACAACAGATACATGGTACCACTAATCCCTCAGGAGCAAGCTTATGCTAACCATGACTCACAGATGAACCAGGTCATGGCTCCAAACGATGGTTACGGTAAGGTAATGCCCGCCCCGACAGGAGAGACCCGCTGGGGGCTGCGTGGACGGGGCCAGGAGCATGGCCCCTCCCCGTGTCGCACGGAGCAAGGCAACGCCCGGAGGTAGGCCCTCTGTCGGGGTGGCAACGGCGACCTTTCCCCCGGCAGAGGACCCTGATACGTCTCCAACGTATCTATAATTTTTGATTGCTCCATGCTATATTATCTACTGTTTTGGACTATATTGGGCTTTATTTTCCACTTTTATATTATTTTTGGGACTAACCTATTAACCGGAGGCCCAACCCAGAATTACTGTTTTTTTGCCTATTTCAGTGTTTCGAAGAAACGGAATATCAAACGGAGTCCAAACGGAATAAAATCTTTGGGAACGTGATTTTCTCACCGGACGTGATCCAGGAGACTTGGACCCTGCTCCAAGGAACAAAAGAGGCGGTCACAAGGGTGGGGGGCACCCCCTCTAGGGCGCGCCCCCTGCCTCGTGGGCCCCTCGTTGCTCCTCCGATGTACTTCTTTCTCCTATATATACACATGTACCCCCAAATGATCAGAACAGGAGCCAAAAACCTAATTCCACCGCCGCAACTTTCTGTATCCACGAGATCCCATCTTGGGGCCTGTTCCGGAGCTCCGCCGAAAGAGGGCCATCATCACGGAGGGCTTCTACATCATCATAGCCTCTTCGATGAAGTGTGAGTAGTTTACCTCAGACCTTCGGGTCCATAGTTAGTAGCTAGATGGCCTCTTCTCTCTCTTTGAATCTCAATACAAAGTTCTCCCCCTCTCTTGTGGAGATCTACTCGATGTAATCTTCTTTTTGTGGTGTGTTTGTTGAGATCAATGAATTGTGGGTTTATGATCAAGTCTATCTATGAATAATATTTGAATCTTCTCTGAATTCTTTTATGTATGATTGGTTATCTTTGCAAGTCTCTTCGAATTATCCGTTTGGTTTGGCCAACTAGATTGGTAGTTCTTGCCATGGGAGAAGTGCTTAGCTTTGGGTTCGATCTTGCGGTGTCCTTACCCAGTGACAGAAGGGGCAGCAAGGCACGTATTATATCGTTGCCATCGATGATAACAAGATGGGGTTTATTTCATATTGCATGAATTTATCTCTCTACATCATGTCATCTTGCTTAAGGCATTACTCTGTTTTTAACTTAATACTCTAGATGCATGTTGGATAGCGGTTGATGAGTGGAGTAATAGTAGTAGATGCAGGATCGTTTCGATATACTTGTCACAGACGTGATGCCTATATACATGATCATGCCTAGATATTCTCATAACTATGCTCAATTCTGTCAATTTCTCAACAGTAATTTGTTCACCCACCGTAGAATACTTATGCTCTTGAGAGAAGCCACTAGTGAAACCTATGGCCTCCGGGTCTATTCTCATCATATCAATCTCCATTACTTTAATCTTGCTTTGTTTTTACTTTGCCTTTACTTTTTACTTTGCATCTTTATACCAAAAATATTATATCTATCAGATCTCACTCTCGTAAGTGACCGTTAAGGGCTTGACAACCCCTAATCGCGTTGGTTGCGAGTAGCTATCGCTTTGTGCAGGTACGAGGGACTTGAGCGTGGGCTCCTACTGGATTGATACCTTGGTTCTCAAAAACTGAGGGAAATACTTACGCTACTCTGCTGCATTATCCCTTCCTCTTCGGGGAAAACCAACGCAAGCTCAAGACGTAGCAGACCCGTGGTCGCCGAGGGCGCCGCTGGTGTCCCCTCTGCCCTCGTTGGGACATCCTGGTTTCTGGTCGTCCCAGCGGTGGTAGGGGGTGGCGCAAGGCGGGGCCCTTGCCTGGTGATATGAAGCAAGGCCGGTACCTGTGAAGAAGGCCCAGTGCCTGTGAAGATCGCCGCCTGTGACACTCTCAGGTAATAATGAGTGGGGCTGTACACACCCCGGAGTCTCCGGAGAGCCGCCCTCGGTCCTCGAGGGCTCCCTCCCACGCCTAGTGGCAGCACTTTGCTCCGCGCTGGTGAGAAGATGTCGAAGACTAGACTAGGCGCCAGACGCGGCCATTTGCTTTGGATCTCTTTTCTGTAACCCTGCCTTCTGGATTTGGATTTAAGTTGAAGTTGAATTTTCATTTGATGCGCGCGGGGGGATGCCTTTTTCTCGTTCGAGCTATTTCTCGCAGTCTAGTTCTTGCCTTATTTCGGAGCTCGCGCCAGTCGCTCCACCCTTGCGGGCCCCTCGCGAGCTGGGCTGGGCATGAAGCACACAAGCCACGCGCGTGCCGAGCCATGGCAGTCGCTCGCTTATCACACGGCCCTCTCGGGCGTGGCGAAAAATTCCTCAGGAGCTTCTTAGAAACCCACAATCTCTTGAGCCGGTTTTGGGCTCGCCCAGGCTAAGGTAAACCACAACAACAACCCTGCCCCAGTATACGTAAAGCTCGTGAAGACGCGTACTCAATTTGACACAGAAGGATGAAAGCAACGATTTGTTTACATGAGGGGCTCCCCCTCTCAAACTGCTCTAATAATCTTCCGGGGCCACGCCCAAGTTTTTTCAGGGTAAATAACAGGGAAACGAGGAATCAGCCGGATACGTCGCTCGCCGCGTCCCCCATGTCATCTTCAGACGCGCCGCTGGCGTCGCTGTCACCATCGTTGGCGTTGCCTCCACCTTCGCCGGCGCCGACGTCGCCGTCATCAACCACGTCGCATGCGTCCGCCACAACCACTACCCCATCATCATCAGAAGTGAAGGCCCTGACCAGCGTATCCACGTGGTCTTCAACCCATTGCGCCAAGTCACCCCGGATGGCTTCCGGCACGGGAGCAATGGCGGCGTCAAAATCGAAGTTGGGATCAATGTTCCGTTGGTGGCTGAAGACGCGGGAGAACGCACGCCCAAGCAGACTGCGACTTCTCTCTTCCACAAGCTGGCGAGCCCTATTAGACCGGGCTTCCAGGCGCGTCACCATGTTGGTGAAGAAGTTCAGGTGACTGGCGTAGTCATTCAAGTGGGGGGGGGGTGCATTCTCGTCATAGATGAAGCCCAGGGTAGTATCAACCCTGTTCCGGAGGCCCTGAAGCATGGGGGCGTGCTCGCGCTCCAGCGTCCGCCATTGAAGCACTTCCTCCCTGTTCTGCCGCGCGACGGCCTCGGCGTCATCAACCCGTTTCCGAAGAGAAAGTAGCTCAGCGCGGGCGGAGGCCAAGTCCGCCTGCGCCGTGACTAGGGCGGCAGCCGTGGCCTCCTCACGCCTCTCCGCCTCATCTAACCTGGGACTGAGAGTGGCGGTCCTGCCCGCTGCCTTGGTTTCTGCAAGCTTCAGCTTCAGGTCATGCCAACCTTCAAGATCCGCGCGAACCTCGTCCATTCGGCGGTCGACTTCCTCCTAGACCTTGGCCTCGCGAGCCCCGACGACATCTTCCGCTTGGGAAACTTTTTTACTCCCTCGTTTCCATTTGCTCAAGCTCGAGGCTACGCTCCACGGCTTCTAGAGCCAACGCCTCCTCGCGCCTCCGGTCCTCCTCTTCCTCGGCAGGCGTCTGCATCAGCGACGTGAGGGCGGCTTTGCGTGCCTCCACTTGCTGCTCGAGGGACGCACTCCAGGCGTGGAGCTCCCACGCGCACTTCTCCGTAGCCTCGCGACGACGGTTAGCTTCACGAGCCTCCTCCAGAGCTCGGGAGCAGGCTTCACGGGAGGCTGCAAGGGAGGCCTCAACCTTGATGTTATCTAGCTCGCGCTGGTGGCACCCGAGGTTGATGGCCACTTTCAGCCTGTGCCACTCCTCCGCCAACCCAAGACCCTCGGCCTCAAGGCGCGCGTCGACACCCTCAAGTTCTTCGCCAAGTCAGTTCATCACATCCATCGCCTCCTGGAAGAGCTCATGATGAACGACGCTCCGCCCGCGCTCGAACTCGAGCACACGGCTCATCTCACCCTCCGCTACGGGGGCTGTGGGCGACGCCTGGTGCGGCGCGCGCCCTCTCAGCAGGGGGCTGGGGCTGGCACGGCCCCAGGCGCCAGCCGGCCCTCGCGAGGGGACTGAACCGAACAAGTCCCGCTGCTTGAAGAAGACCCCAGGGTCGAGGCCAGCCAGCTGCCGACCATGACGAGGGGAGGAGCCCTTGGCACACCTGCTGCGCTCCGAGCAAGGCTGCGAAGAAAGGACGGCGAAGGTGCAAGCTCAGGGCGCCTTGATGACGAACCAACTCCCACGGGTGACCCCACACCGTGAGCAGCGCCCGAGCCTGCAGCACTGGAGCTTGGCGGGTGCGACGAAATGAGAGGGAGCTGCTTCTCAGGAGATTTCACGGCCTTGGCAGAAGGGGTCCTGAGGGGACAATCATCAGGAAAGGAAGGCGTCACACAGAAGATCACCAAGATAAGGTACTTACTCGTCAACGACAATGTACTTTCATCGCTTCAACGGCCCGAAGATACCTCTGCCGCTCGGAGATCCTTTCCTCTTGCGGAGCTCCTCGAAGTGCATGCAAAGCCGACCAAAGCGCTGAACGTGGCGGCCAGTACGGGGTGTAGCCGGAGAAGTGCTCGAGAGAACAACTTCAGGGGTGCCTGGCTGCGGAGAGCAGTCAGGCGCCATCTCACCGTGACTTCCTGAGGCCTCCGGAGTTTCGTCCTCGGGCACCGCGTGCTGCATCGTCTCAGTGACCGACGTCCCAGAATCACGGGATGCTGAGGGCGACGCCCCAGGAGCCCCAGGCGGCGTCTGCACAACAGCACTCGTGCCACCAGCCTCTGGCAGCGCTCGTCCCCCTACACCCACATTCGGGATGAGCTCGGCGCCAGCGGCGAAGAGGGGAACCACGCTGATAGGGTTCTCGCGGGACCCCACCAGGCCGTCCGGACGCAGCCCCCACTCGTTAAAGGGAGGCATGCTCCCTACGAATTCAGCCTTGTTCTTGCATCGGTACAGCAGACAGTTCTTCCCAGGCAAGTCATCTGGCGAAGGGACACCCGTCAGGACCTTGAGCACCGTTTGCCGCATACCAAGGAGGAGCCCAGACTCATGAAACCTCATATGGTCCTGACTGCTGAGCAAGGTCCACATCGGGCGAGAATGGTGCTGAAGCGGAGCAACCCGACACCTGTCGAACTCCTTCACCACCATCGGTGCAGGCACACCGCGGTCCTTCAGCATCCTTAGCCTGAGAAATATGGGAACGAGACGGGGGCTCGCGAGCCTCTCGTGGCCCCAGCCGGAGTGGGAAATGGCAGGCACTGATGGGGCGTGGAGTAGAGGGCTGAGCACGCCAGCATCGACGAATATCCACCGTGTCCAAAACTCGCTCATGGATGGAGGAAGTTCGAAGTCGATCCCCGCGCCCGCCGTCTCGGCCATGGCCTGGAAGCTCAAGCACCCTAAGCTTTGCCGGGAACCAGTCAAATGCAATGAGAAGAAATTGCGGATAAGGGCCACAGAAGGAGCGATGCCCACCATGGCTTCACACACAAAGGCAAAGACGGCAAGGAGAGTCATGGATTGGGGGTCGAGATGCAACATATGGATCTGGTAATGTTCAAGCACCGCATTGAAAAAGGCGGAGAAAGGGGGAATCAGGCCTGCCCAAAGGCATCGATGAAGATTGGGACCTCGGTGACCTCCCAAGCAATGTGAGCGCGAGACGCAGGCCAAGCCGTCTCCCCCACTCGTTGAAACTGGTGGCGAGCATGGGATGCACCTTGTCCATGGCCTTGTCATTGAGCACCAAGGATCGGCCGACTACAGGCTCGGCGGCAGGAGGCGCACTTGGCGAAGACAGAGGCTTCTTCCCCTTGTCTGCTTGTTCCGGCGCCTTGGCAATGAAGCAGGCGGAGTGCAGGTCAGATTGGAGAGGAGGAGCAGAGTCTCGAGGAAGGAGAAGGACTGGGGGAGCAAGGCATGGGCGATGGGAGAATAACTAGTGTAGGTTGCGAGGGCCGCATAGCCAGGCGGATTCAAAGGTAGCGTGGGGAAGCGGAGACGCCCACGTCCAATCAACCGCCACGGGTCAACCGAGGCCGTAGGCTTTTGGGGCCCGCAGTGCTACGTGCTTGACCTTCGGCTTCGCCTCGAAGCCAAGCCCGAGCGCACCTTGGCCCCGGGGGCTACTGTCGGTGTTTTGGGAATGGGGGTCCCCAGACTTGCCTGCCTGCGGCCCACGGCGTGGCTGAGCTAGCAGGCCCGTACGGCCCATCTTCATCGACAAGGCATTCAAGACCCTCGCGAGGGGCCAAGCCTCACGAGGCGGACGATGCAAGACCTCCTTCGGAGCTGCCTGGCCAGGCAGACTCACGCGGGGCGGAGAGATCAAGGCAAGGCAAACCTCGTGAGGTTCTCATGACGTGAGCCATGAGGATTGAGATCAGGCGGGCGCCAGCGCGCGCAGTGTCCTTGCTTCCTCTTTGGTGCCAAGGGGGCAAGCGTAGGCGTGGAGTACCGAGGCATCAAGGAAAGGTTTCCATATTGGTGCAATGATACCAAAACTAGAAGGATGGCAAGGCGGAGGTAACCATGGAGCCCAAGACGGCATCATCACCAGCGCCTTTTGCAGGCGAAGACCGCTTTTGTCAGGATAAGCTGTACTAGTTGTCCCCTTTCGAATTGGCCGTTGTTGGCTCCCTTCCCACTCAATATTTGGGGAGAGTACCAGGGCCTATATAAGTAGAGCTAGCCACCACAGTAGAGGGCATCGAGAACAGATTCAAAGGCATCTCACCCACACAAGTTCTCCATGCACAAGAACACCTCAACCTCAGGAGGCTGTTCTTCCCCTTGTACTGTTCATCATCAGCCCAAGAGGCAATCCACCACCACCACACCGGAGTAGGGTATTACACCACAATGGTGCCCCGAACCAGTATAAATCTTGTGTCTTTGTGTTGCAAGTTCGTCGAGTTTGTCCGTGAGATCTTAGAGAGCTAGGGCGTGGATCGATAGGGAGAAAACCTTCGCGCACACCCCAGTGTTTGAACCTTGAGGGTTTTGCCGGAACCCGTGATCCGACAACGGTGTCCCGCACAACATTATTACTGACAACGGCTCTAACTTCACAGCCGATGAGGTAAAAAATTGGTGTGCTAACCTGGGCATCAAGCTCGATTACGCCTCCGCATATCACCCTCAAACAAACGGTCAAGCCGAGCGGGCTAATGGCCTGATAATGAGCGGCATCAAACCCAGACTAGTGCGATCCCTAATGGAGTCGGATAAACACTAGGGCAAGGAACTCGATTCCGTACTCTGGGGGCTATGGACCACGCCCAACCGCACAACCGGATACACACTATTCTTCATGGTGTATGGCACAGAGGCTGTCTTGCCCTGCGACATTATTCATGATTCACCTCGAGTGTGCATGTATGAAGAGAGAGAGGCCGAGCTCGATTGGCAGGATGACTTAGATGGCCTGGAGGAGGAGCGCGATGTCGCAAAAGCCCGTTCCGCATTCTATCAACAACAAGCTCGAAGATACCAAAGCAGAGAAGTGCAGGCAAAGACTTATAACATCAGTGAGCTCGTTTTACGCCTCCTAGAGAAGAAAAATTACAAACTCAAACCAAAATGGGAAGGTCCCTTCATTATAGATGAAGTTCTCACTGGAGGAGCCTACCGCCTTCACAATGCATTGGATAATCGCTTAGAGTCGAACCCTTGGAACGCTGCCCGGTTTCGAAGATTCTACGCATAAGTACGGCCATGCTTCTTATTTGTTATTTTGTCTCCTTTTCAAAAAACATTATTTTTTTACTTTTTATACGTTTCCCATGGTGTGTTCAGATAAGCCGAACACTTGAGGAGTACACATCCTTAAATGTACACACCCCGCCACGACTGGGGGCTTCTGTAAGTAGAAGCTTATTATTATCCCAAGACTAGAGCTCACAATATATGTGTCATTTGCGGATATACATCCTTTTTGCCATTATATGCACCTCTATGACTTAAGTTTTTGCCAAGCTAGGTTGCCTCGCTCCTGTGCTTATGCCCTACATTCCCGATTGTTCAGCTAGGGCATAAAGGGAGCACCTCTGCGATTGTTACTACCGGGTCATCCGGACATGTACCTCAGACGGGTGAAGCCGAAAGCTAGCGTCCTTAAGGGAATAATTGTTCGGCACTAAAATGACAGATTGTTGACATATTGCAACCATCTTTAAGCACATCGAGACGCTTTTTCCATATTACGTACCACACGCCCCGACACGTGTAATCATAATATGCCGACCCAAGGAAAGGAACCTTTAACGAAACTATTTTCCTTGGAAGATGTTGATAACCCACAAGTATAGGGGATCACAACAGTTTTCAAGGGTAGAGTATTCAACCCAAATTTATTGGTTCGACACAAGGGGAGCCAAAGAATATTCTCAAGTATTAGCAGTTCAGTTATGAATTCAACCACACCTGGAAAACTTAATATCTGCAACAAAGTATTTAGTAGCAAAGTAATATGGAAGTAGCGGTAACGGTGGCAAAAGTAATAGTATTGGTTTTGTAGTGATTGTGACAGTGGCAATGGAAAAGTAACTAAGCAAAGATCAATATGTGAAAAGCTTGTAGGCATTAGATCAGTGATGGATAATTATGTCGGATGCGATTCCTGATGCAACAGTTATAACATAGGGTGACACAGAACTAGCTCCAGTTCATCAATGTAATGTAGGCATGTATTCTGAATATAGTCATACATGCTTATGGAGAAGAACTCGCATGACATCTTTTGTCCTACCCTCCTGTGGCAGCGGGGTCCTATTGGAAACTAAGGGATATTAAGGCTTCCTTTTAATAGAGTACCGGAACAAAGCATTAGCACTTAGTGAATACATGAACTCCTCAAACTATAGTCGTCACCAGTAATTGTCCCGATTATTGTCACTTCAGGGTTAACGGATCATAACACATAGTAGGTGACTATTGACTTGCAAAATAGGATCAAGAACTCACATATATTCATGGAAACATACTAGGTTCAGATATGAAATCATGGCACTCGGGCCCTAGTGACAAGCATTAAGCATAGCAAAGTCATAGCAACATCAATCTCAGAACATAATGGATACTAGGGATCAAACCCTAACAAAAACTAACTCGATTACATGATAAATCTCATCCAACCCATCACCGTCCAGCAAGCCTACGATGGAATTACTCATGCACGACAGTGAACATCATGAAATTGGTGATGGAGGAAGGTTGATGATGACGATGGCGACAGATTCCCCTCTCCGGAGCCCCGAACGGACTCTAGATCAGCCCTCCCAAGAGAGATTAGGGCTTGGCGGCGGCTCCGTATCGTAAAATGCGATGAATCCTTCTCCCTGATTTTTTCTCCCCGAACGTGAATATATAGAGTTGGAGTTGAGGTCGATCGAGCATCGTGGACAGGGTGTGGGCCCCCTGACGTTGATTCTTTTGCTAGTAATTTTTATATATTCCAAAAATATTCTCCATGAAGTTTCAGGTCATTCCGAGAACTTTTATTTCTGCACAAAAATAACACATTGGCAATTCTGCTGAAAACAGCGCCAGTCTGGGTTAGTTCCATTCAAATCATGCAAGTTAGAGTGCAAAACGAGGTCAAAAGTGTTTGGAAAAGTAGATACGATGGAGACGTATCAACTCCCCCAAGCATAAACCTTTGCTTGTCGTCAAGCAATTCAGTTGACAAACTGTAGTGATAAATAAAAAAAATTACAAACTCTGTTTGATCTTGTTGTTGTAAATATGTAAAGCCAACATTCAAGTTTTCAGCAAAGATTATGAACTAACCGTATTCACAATAACATTTAGGTCTCATGTTTACTCATATCAATGGCATAATCAACTAGCGAGCTATAATATTAATCTCGGATGGCAACACTTTCTCAAAACAATCATAATATGATACGACAAGATGGTATCTCGCTAGCCCTTTCTGAGACCGCAAAACATAAATGCAGAGACCTCTGAAGTTCAAGGGCTGACTAAACATTGTAATTCATGGTAAAAGAGATCCGGTCACAGTCATACTCAATGTAAACTAATAGTAATGCATGCAAATGATAGCGGTGCTCTCCAACTGGTGCTTTTTAATAAGAGGATGATGGCTCAACATAAAAGTAAATAGATAGGCCCTTCTTAGAGGGAAGCAGGGATTTGTAGAGGTGCTAGAGCTCGATTTTGAAATAGAGATAAATAATATTTTGAGTGGTATACTTTCATTGTCAACATAACAACCAAGAGATCTCGATATCTTCCATGCTACAGACATTATAGGCAGTTCCCAAATAGAATGGTAAAGTTTATACTCCCCCACCACCAACAAACAACAATCCATGGCTTGTCTGAAACAACGGGTGCCTCCAACTAACAACAATCCCAGGGGAGTTTTGTTTGCAATTATTTTAATTTAAGCATGGGAATGGGCATCCTGGTTACCAACCATTTTCTAATGAATGAGGAGCAGAGTCCACTCCTCGTGAGAATAACTCACCTAGCATGGAAGATAACAAAGTTGATACATGAGCTATTCGAGCATACAAAGCAAAACTTCATTTGAAGGTTTAGAGTTTGGCACATACAAATTTAGTTGGAACGGCAGGTAGATACCGCATATAGGAAGGTATGGTGGACTCATATGGAATAACTTTTGGGGTTTATGGAAGTGGATGCACAAGCAATATTCCCGCTTAGTACAAGTGAAGGCTAGAAAGAGACTGGGAAGCGACCAGCTAGAGAGCGACAACAGTCATGAACATGCATTAAAATTAATCAACACTGAGTGCAAGCATGAGTAGGATATAATTCACCATGAACATAAATATCATGGAGGCTATGTTGATTTTGTTTCAACTACATGCATGAACATGTGCCAAGTCAAGCCACTCAAATTGTTCAAAGGAGGATACCACCCTAGCATACCACATCACAACCATTTTAATAGCATGTTGGCATGCAAGGTAAACCATTATAAACTCCTGGCTGATTAAGCATGGCATGAGCAACTATAATCTCTAATTGTCATTGAAAACATGTTTCATTCATAATAGGCTGAATCAGGAACGATGAACTAATCATATTTACAAAAACAAGATTGGCCGAGTTCATACCAACTTCTCTCATCTCAATCAGTCCATCATATATCGTCATTATTGCCTTTCACTTGCACAACCGAACGGTGTGGATAATAATAATAGTGCATGTGCATTGGACTAAGCTGGAATCTACAAGCATTTAATACATAGGACAAGACAAGGTAATATGCGCTCTTGGTTAAATCAACAATAATGCATATGAGAGCCACTCAACATTTTCATCATGGTCTTCTCCTCTCGACCCCCAAAGAAAAGAAAGGAAATAAAGCTATTTACACGGGAAAGCTCCCAACAAGCAAAACAAGAATGAGAAATCTTTTTGGGTTTTCTTTTTAATTACTACTACAGGCATGGAGAGTAAACTAGCTAAAAGCTACAACTATTTTTTTGTTTTTCTTAAGTTTTTCAAACACACAAGAAGAATGCTGGAAAAGAAAATAAACTAGCATGGATAGTACAATGAAAAAGTATGAGTACTGACAACTGGCATGAGTGTGTGAATATGAATGTAATGTCGGTGAGAAATACGTACTCCCCCAAGCTTAGGATTTTGGTCTAAGTTGGTCTATGGCCACGGCTGGCCTGGTGGGTATCCAAAGTTGTAACTAGGGTCGTACTGGGATGCAGCAGCTACTGCGTGACGAGCTGCAGCTTGTAGGCAAGCTGCCTCCATCCTCCTCTCGTACTCCTTCACCTCCTCCCTGGTTATAACATATCTCCTTTTTTCCTGAAAGTCAAAGAAAGTAGGAGCAGGGAGAGCAACATGGACGGTGCGCCGTCTGTCAAAGATTAGTCGGTACTGGAGGAATTGTTCATTCCTATCAACAAACTGATGGCAAACCATGGCATTATAATCTAGGTAAGCAGGAGGCAACTCAATATCATTTCCAATTATGGGTATATCAAGATAGTTAGCTACACGAGTTGCATAAATTCCATCAAACAAATCTCCACTTATACTGTTGTGATGCAACCTACGTGCAACAATGGCCCCCAAGTTATATTGTTTATCACCTAATACCGCACTCTTGAGAACACTAAGATCTGGAACACACATGTGGCAAGCCTCATCTTTACCGTTAATGCCTCTACCAATGAAGAGAGAAAAATAATGTATGGAAGGGAAATGAATGCTCCCTATGGTAGCTTGTGTGATTTCCCTAGATTCCCCCACAGTAATACTAGCAAGAAAGTCTTTATATTCAGATTTGTGAGGTTCACTAACACTGTCCCAGTGTGGGCGTTTACAAGCAGTATTAAAATCTTCTAGGTCCATGGTATATGATTTATCATAAAGATCAAATAAAACAGTGTGAGAATTGCGCGAGGATTTAAATTTAAACCTTCTCACAGATGAATCAGTTAGATAGAGGTATTGCCGACACTTATCTGACACGAAGCTCTCAGGATCAGCGTTACGCACATACGCATCAAATTCATCCTTGATGCCTGCCTGGACCATGAACTCCTCTGAAGGCCATTCACAAGGCCACACTTGAGCTCCCCTTGGTAGTTCATTATCTGGCTCACGTATCGCGAGCCTCGATCCTTGCCTCCTTGAGGAACCACCTTGGTACATTTTCCTAAACATATTTCTTCCTCTGAAAAATTTCTGAAATTTTTAGTGACTCAAAATAAAAGTGAATCAAACTCAACAAGATTGATAGCAATTACTCCCACAAGTGCCTAGAGGCAAAATCATGCAATAAAACTACTTTTGACCACATAAATTTGACATGAAAGCTCAAGAACAGGGTGACCTAATCAGCAAAAATTTGCAATAAATAAAGCACTAGAACAAAAACTAATTGGACCATTGGAGGAGTCACATACCGAAGAACAATCGCCCAAAGCAGTTTTGTGACTGGAGCTTTGAGCAAGGAGATTGAAAATGGCAACAAGATGAGCTAGGACTTGGGTTTGAGCTGGTGGATGATTTTTTCTGGAGGAAGACGAAGTGTGTGGGTGCAAGAATAAGTGGAGTGGGCCCATGTGGGGTCCACGAGGCAGGGGGGCATGCCCCAGGGGGGTGGGCGCGCCCTGGACCCTCGTGGCCAGGTGGTGGGTCTCCCTGGTGTGTTCTCAGTGCCAATAATTCTTAAATATTCTACAAAAACCATCTAAAATTTGCAAGACATTTGGAGAACTTTTATTTTCGGGGTATTTTTTAATGCAAGGATAATTCAGAAAATAGACAGAAAGTACTATTTTTGCTTTATTTAATCTAAATAACAGAAAGTAAAAAGAGGATACAAAGAGTTGTGCTTTCTAACTTCATCCATCTCATTCTCATCAAAAGGAATCCACTAAAAAGGTTGATCAAGTCTTGTTAACAAACTCTTTCCGAATCGCATGAAACCGGAGAATTTACGAATAACACTAAGTTATCTCAATGGGGATATGCATGTCCCGAACAATAAGAATATCATATTTCTTCTTGACAGTAGGAAGAGGAAATTCAAAACCTCCAATAGTAATTGTTGAAGTTTTTCGAATAGAATTAATACCGTGGACTTGAGATTGTTTCCTCGGAAAGTGTACTGTATGCTCATTACCATTAACATGAAAAGTGACATTGCCTTTGTTGCAATCAATAACAGCCCCTGCAGTATTTAAAAAGGGTCTACCAAGAATAATAGACATACTATCGTCCTCGGGAATATCAAGAATAACGAAGTCCGTTAAAATAGTAACGTTTGCAACTACAACAGGCACATCCTCACAAATATCGACAGGTACAACAGTTGATTTATCAGCCATTTGCAAAGATATTTCAGTAGGTGTCAACTTATTCAAATCAAGTCTACGATATAAAGAGAGAGGCATAACACTAACACCGGCTCCAAGATCACATAAAGCAGTTTTAACATAGTTTCTTTTAATGGAGCATGGTATAGTTGGTACTTCGGGATCTCCTAGTTTCTTTGGTATTCCACCCTTAAAAGTATAATTACCAAGCATGGTGGAAATTTCAGCTTCCGGTATCTTTCTTTTATTTGTGACAATATCTTTCATATACTTAGCATAAGGATTCATTTTAAGCATATCAGTCAAACGCATACGCAAAAAGATAGGTCTAATCATTTCAGCAAAGTCTCTCTTATCATAACATTGATTCTTTGATTGTGGGTTATCAAGATCAAGAGCAGGTTCAATCTCTACATCATTGTCATTGCTACGTTGAGCACCAACATGAACATCATCATTAACATTATCACTAAGTTCATGTTCATTACCAGATTGTGTTTCAGCATCAGAAATAGAAATATCATTGGGATTCTCAGGTGTGTCAACAACAAGTTCACTAGAAGCATGCAAAATTCTATCATTTTTCTTTTTCTTCCTCTTAGAAGAACTAGGTGCATCAACATTAGTTCTCTGAGAATCTTGCTCAATTCTCTTAGGGTGGCCCTCAGGATACAAAGGTTCCCGAGTCATTTTACCCCTCTAGTCGCAACTCTAATAGCATTTTTCTTATTATTTAATTCATTGAGCAAATCATTCTGAGCTTTAAGCACTTGTTCTACTTGAGTGGTAACCATAGAAGCATGTTTACTAATAAGTTTAAGTTCACCTTTAACTCTAGACATATGATCACTCAAGTGTTCAATCATATAAGCATTGTGTTTCAAATGTCTACCAACATAAGCATTGAAGTCTTCTTGTTTAACCATAAAATTATCAAACTCATCCAAGCATTGGCTAGCAAACTTAGTAGATGGGATTTCACCCTTGTCAAATCTATAGAGAGAATTTACCTTTACTACCTGTGTCGGGTTATCAAGACCATGTATTTCTTCAATAGGTGGTAAATTCTTAACATCTTCAGCTTTAATACATTTTTATTTCATAGATTTCTTTGCCTCTTGCATATCTTCAGGACTGAGAAATAGAATACCCTTTTTCTTTGGAGTTGGCTTAGGAGTTGGTTCAGGAAGTGTCCAATCATTTTCGTTACTCAACATATTATTCAATAGCAATTCAGCTGGATCAACAGTTCTTTCCCTGAAAACACAACCAACACAACTATCCAAGCGGTCTCTAGAAGCATCGGTTAGTCCATTATAAAAGATGTCAAGTATTTCATTTTTCTTGAGAGGATGATCAGGAAAAGCATCAAGTAATCGGAGAATCCTCCCCCAAGCTTGTGGAAGACTCTCTTCTTCAGTTTGCACAAAATTATATATTTCCCTTAAGGCAACTTGTTTCTTATGAGCGGGGAAAATATTTAGCAGAGGAGTAATAAATCATATCCTGGGGACTACGCACACAACCAGGATCAAGAGAATTAAACCATGTTTTAGCATCACCCTTTAATGAGAACGGAAACAACTTAAGGATAAAGTAATAACGAGTTTTCTCATCATTAGTGAACAGGGTGGCTATATCATTTAATTTAGTAAGATGTGCCACAACAGTTTCAGATTCATAGCCATAAAAAGGATCAGATTCAACCAAAGTAATTAACTCAGGTCGATGGAGAAATCATAATCCTTATCGGAAATACAGATAGGTGAAGTAGCAAAATCAGGGTCATATTTCATTCTAGCATTCAAGGATTTTTCTTTTAGCTTAGCTAGCAGTTTCTTAAGATCATATCTATCATTGCAAGCTAAAAAGTCTCTAGCAGTTTCTTCATCCATAACATAACCCTCAGGCACAACAGGCAATTCATATCTAGGGGGAGAATCTTCATCATCACTTTCATCAATATTATCATTTTCAATAATTTCATTCTCTCTAACCTTAGGAAGTTGTTCATCAAGAAATTCACCTAGTGGCATAGTATTATCAAGCATAGAAGTAGTTTCATCATAAGCATCATGCAAAGCAGAAGTGGCATCATCAATGACATGCGACATATCAGAATGAATAGTAGGAGTAGGTGTCGCAAGTTTACTCATAACAGAAGGTGAATCAAGTGCAGTGCTAGATGGCAGTTCCTTACCTCCCCTCGTAGTTGAGGGAAAAATCTTGGTTCTTTCATCTTTCAAGTTCCTCATAGTGATCAACAGATATAAATCCCAAGTAACTCAAAGAATAGACCTATGCTCCCCGGCAACGGTGCCAGAAAATAGTCTTGATAACCCACAAGTATAGGGGATCGCAACAGTTTTTGAGGGTACAGTATTCAACCCAAATTTATTGATTCGACAGAAGGGGAGCAAAAGAATATTCTCAAGTATTAGCAGTTGAGTTGTCAATTCAACCACACCTGGAAAACTTAATATCTGCAGCAAAGTATTTAGTAGCAAAGTAATATGGAAGTAGCGGTAATGATGGCAAAAGTAACAGTATTGGTTTTGTAGTGATTGTGACAGTGGCAATGGAAAAGTAACTAAGTAAAGATCAATATGTGAAAAGCTCGTAGGCATTGGATCAATGATGGATAACTATGTCGGCCGATATTCCTCATGCAACAGTTATAACATAGGGTGACACAGATCTAGCTCCAGTTCATCAATGTAATGTAGGCATGTATTCCGAATATAGTCATACATGCTTACGGAAAAGAACTTGCATGACATATTTTGTCCTACCCTCCCGTGGCAGCAGGGTCCTATTGGAAACTAAGGGATATTAAGGCCTCCTTTTAATAGAGTACCAGAACAAAGCATTAGCACTTACTGAATACATGAACTCCTCAAACTATAGTCATCACCGGTAATTGTCCCAATTATTGTGACTTCGGGGTTAACGAATCATAACACATAGTAGGCGACTATTGACTTGCAAGATAGGATCAAGAACTCACATATATTCATGGAAACATAATAGGTTCAGATCTGAAATCATGGCACTCGGGCCCTAGTGACAAGCATTAATCATATCAAAGTGATAGCAACATCAATCTCAGAACATAATGGATACTAGGGATCAAACCCTAACAAAAACTAACTCGATTACATGATAAATCTCATCCAAACCATCACCGTCTAGCAAGCCTACGATGGAATTACTCAACGGCGGTGAGAATCATGAAATTGGTGATGGAGGAAGGTTAATGATGACGATGGCGACGGATTCCCCTCTCCGGAGCCCCGAACAGACTCCAGATCAGCCCTCCCGAGAGAGGTTAGGGCTTGGCGGCGGCTCCGTATCATAAAACGTGATGAATCCTTCTCCATGATTTTTTCTCCCCGAACGTGAATATATAGAGTTGGAGTTGAGGCCGGTGGAGCATCAGGGGGCCCATGAGACAGGCGCGCCCCCACCCTCGTGGACAGGGGGTGGCCCCCGTGACGTTGATTCTTTCGCCAGAATTTTTTATATATTCTAAAAATATTCTCTGTGAATTTGCAGGTCATTCCGAGAACTTTTATTTCTGCACAAAAATAACACCATGGCAATTCTGCTGAAAACAGCGTCAGTCCGGGTTAGTTCCATTCAAATCATGGAAGTTAGAGTGCAAAATGAGGTCAAAAGTGTTTGGAAAAGTAGATACGATGGAGACCTATCAGATGTTTCTTACATACATAATGTAACATACATCCCGAACTCAATTTTTTTTGTCTATTTGAGCATAATGACTGGGTTGCCTGGTTTCTAGAAAGATACTTCCTTTTGTGCTAAGTATCCAGAAAAACTCCACCATTTTGGTCCGGAGGTTAAAGCCGAAAGCCTGCGATGACAAAATCATTTCACATGTTCGGATCAAACCAAAGGTCGATCATAAATGTACATAGATACATTAAGTCAAAAACCTATTCCTTCTCTATTCCGTCTATAAGGCTGTCTAATCTACAGTCTTCCTTCGAATATTTCGCAGCGATCATTACTTGATCATAGACCAAATTTAAAGGGATTTCCTTCCCATCCGGTCCCTATGGTCCTACTCGGGCCATATGATTCAGGTCCAGTTTCGTGAAGCGTGTATTCACCATGGCCCAGGCTTCTCGTGCGCCTTCACGGCAGGCAGACGTCTTCCATAGCTTGAACCGGCACCGAGCACCTTTGAACAGGTTTGCCATGACCTCCATACTTTTTAAAGGGGTATCAGATGGCCATAACGCCTTCACCATACTCCTCATGGCTTTTCGGGCTCGAGCATGCACGACGGACAACTCCTTTAGCACGTCACCTTGAAACCCAAACACCTGCTCCACTGGCCAACCAGTTAACAGACCCGCCGCAACGAATTCATGAAATTCCGCATTATGGACTAAACATGATTACCTATGGTGGTCCTGAATAAGAGGGGAAGACATATCGAACATGCCGCCCTTCAGTTTTTCATTTTCCTTCTGAGCGGCTGATAGCTGAGCCGCCAAGCTGTCTATCTCTTCGGACTGTTTGTCCTCTTCCTCCTCAAGTTTTTTCTCCCTAGACGCGCCCATCGTAGTCTCTTTCAATTCCGCTAGTTCAACGGTGACTGCATTCAGTTGCCTCTAGTTTGTGTTCAGCTCCTGTGCTAGCATAGTGTTCTTTTCTTGCAGAACCTGCAAAAATTATCGATCCTTAAATCAGTTTGCTTCACCGTTTCAAGTCCCGGGGGCTACTGGCATATGGACATGCAAATTGCATCAAATTTTAACTGTATATTCTTCAGAATAGCAGAATGACTCCGGCAAGGCCGTCTCGAGCGGCTTAGATATATGCATCTGTCGAACTCAGTGCGGCGAATTCTTGTTCGGACAAGGCCGAAGCACGCATAGACTCCTTTAATCGACGGTGATTCATCACACTCTCCACTTCAGAATTCATGACCGATACGTCATGCGAATCCTCTTGAGGAGGCGGAACGGGTGTGGCGTCGGCTCGCATCCTAGTTGACGAGTCCGACACCGGATTAGTGGACATCTGGCTAATCAGGCGTTTTCCCACCGTCTGCCGTGTACTCCTCCTAAAGTCAAGGATAAAAAGGGAGACTCTTAACAACCCAGACTCGTGCCTAGGGATGCATTAAAGCGCACATACCTCTTGGAGGACTGTGAGGTCTCTGTTGTACTCCCGGTCCCTTTTCGTTCTGAATGACGACCTTGTGTAGGGGCCACCTTCGAGGAGATATGGTCCCTAGAGCGCCGATCCTGTTAAAATCCGGACCAGTATAACGGGTAAGGATGCAGATGAGGATCTCCTCTTAGGAAGCCTCTGGATACTCACGATGCATAATGGGTAAAGGCAAGGGTAGTTGGCGGTGATAGCCACTTCCGAACCGTCATGGCTCACTTGATAGAATACCCCATCGTCGAATTCTATATATATGTCCAGATCCTCGCAAAAGCCAGGATCTTCATCATGATTATGATCCTCTGGCTAGGGAGCGGGACAGTGGATGTCCTCGGTCATCCTCCTCCATGACTGTTAGCGGCAACAATGAGCGAATTCGGTTAGTGTCTATAATGTAATAAAATAAGCACAAATGATCGAGATCTTACCCATTCAATAGGGGTGTACATGGAATAATCCTCCTGGCAGTTTAACCGAAGAAAATCTTCTTTTTCGCCCTTGTACGATCAGCCAAAATTGAAGCCAGTTCGGCTGGTGTCGGGTGGTTGGTGCGACATATGCCAACGGGTGGCTTATCATTGTGGGAGCCAACAAAACGTCGCCGGTGCCTGGAAACGGGATAAGGCGAAGACATGCAGGCCGGCGGATCTTACCCAGCTTCGGGGCTCTCCGTGGAGATAACATCCCTGCTGCTGCTCTGCGGGGTCTCCGCATGGTCACTAGATCGACAAGTAGCTACAAGAGGCTCCTTGAGCTGTTCGGTGAGAGGGAGAAGAAGGGCAAGGCTAGATTACTTCTCCTCTCGATGTGGTGTCTAAAACTCCTCAAAAAGATCTCCCCTTGCATGGGCGCCCTGGGGGATTATATAGGCCTACCCCCCAGCGGTACAATGGTAATCCATTTGGGCGTGGGCCCTAGCTGTCTGCGTCTTTGCCCGCCGGCTTCTCCACCGGCCGATGGGGCCCGCCGATTGGTGGACCCCACCGGCTGCCGGCTTTCTGGTCGACAGGCCGGTCCCATCGCTTGGGAGTCTTGTCGGGGGCTGGTTACTATTGCCTCGCCTCTGGTGACGAGGGCTCTGTCGTGGTAAGCATGGCTATGGTGCCGCCGCCGGGCTGCTTATCACTATAGCCTTACCTTGTCTTGTCTTCTTAATGAGGCACCTCCCTCGAGGGAGGGATCTAGCCGGCTATTGGGAGTCGACCACACCCCAGGCCGACTGTGGGAGGCCTGGCCGCGTTTGGGTGTCTCCTTGACGGATGGGGACCGCCACCCACGGGTCATACTGCCAGCTCTCCGTGGGTGACGTCATGGTCAATATGGGAACAGTGCCGTGCCGGACGGGTGATGGCCGCCCCGTACGACGCACTGTGGCCATGCGCGTCCCGGGTTCGGGGGTGGCAGGCTTCACTGTAGCCACGCCCCGTCTCATCGCCGTTATGTGGGTGCAGACTCTGAGGGCACGATCTTGGCCGCCTGCTGGGGGGCCGGCTTCTTTGAGTTGGCCTTCTCGTGGCCGGCTTCTTGGAGCCGGCCCTCTCGTGGTTTTCTTCACGGGGATTTTAGGGCTAGGCCGCCTTCGTGCAGCCGGCCTGAGAGGTAGCCAGCTAGGGGAAGGCGGCCCCACGCCTTGGATGCTTGGAGGGTTGTTCGGCCTATAATTTGTCTAGAGAGCCAAGGGGAGCTGGCTAGGCTACTCGTGGTCATTTACTCCGACATTAGTCCCCGAAGCTGGTTGGGCTCTGAGGCTGAAAAAAGACGAGAAGCTCAATCAGCTTCCTATCTTGAGGGGCCGGCAGCTGGGAGCCGGCTTTGATTTGGTGCGCCATCTTCTGGAGGTTTCGAAGCTTGAAGGCGGGAATCAGGGGCGTGCAAGTCAGGCTACGAGCTGACCGCTCGCCGCCCAGGTGCCACATGGCACCCTACAGCTGGAAGAGCCTGCCAGCCCACACGCGCGACGGGACGTTGCCGTAGTTCGGGGCCCGCCACTACCGGGCCTCGCCCACGCACGGATCTTCTGTGGCCTGGGTGGACCGCGTGCCTCCCAGCGGCGGAAAAGCGACGGTTTCCGCACACTGTTAAGGCACAATAAACGCGGGACGTGGGGGAATGGGCGCAGTTAATCCCGCGCCCCCACACCTCGCCTCCTCGACTTCGCCGCACGAGGCTATAAGTAGGGGGGAGGAGGGGGAGCAGCAAACGCTCGCACGCTTTCCCTCGCACCGCCCCTTCCTTCTTCTTCTTCCTCTCCGTCGCCACAGCTTCCTGCCGCCGCCCAGCTCTTCCGCCAATCTTCTTGGCTCGCCGTTGCTCTGTCGTGACAGGGTCGCGCACCTCTCCGCCGCCGCACCTTTCTCGTTGCCGCGCCGTCCCCATGGCGTTGTCGAGCTCCTGGGATGGCTCCAATGTCCATGACGACCACGTCGACTTTCTTCGCCGCACGCGGCGGCTGCCAGGCGCGAACTACGTGCGGGTCCGTCCCGCGCCGGAGAGGGAGATCTCGCCGGCACCGGAGGAGGACGAGCGGGTAATCTTCCGCTCGCACTGCCTGCACGGCTTCGACCTGCCGGCAAGTGGGTTCTTCCGCTCCTTCCTCGAGTTCTATCATCTCCAGCCGCATCACCTTACTCCAAACATGGTGATGCTACTGTCGGCCTTCATTGCCTTGTGTGAGGGCTTTCTTGGCATCCTCCCCACCCTCAAACTCTGGGGGGAATTCTTCCAGTGCAAGCTTGGCACCGTCGTCGCGGGCATGCCCGCCCCATGCGGTGCCTTCATCGCCATGCGGTGGACGAGTGACAACAATCCGTTTCTGCCCATCCCGCTGATCTAGTCGGTGAAGCTCTGGCAGAAGTCTTAATTCTATGTGAAGAACGTCGCTCCACAAGGCGACTTCGTCAATCTGCCAGCCTACGTAGCCGGCCTGCTGGCTGGGAGGCAGCCCTCATGGTCCTACCGGGCCAGGTCGCTGTCTCAGGGTGGGGCCGCCTCCGTTGCATGGCTCCGGGTGATGATCCAGTCGGAGGGCCTGACCGGGGCCGACCTAGTGGCCGCCTTCGTGGAGCGCCGGGTGCTCCTGCTCCAGGGCCGACCTCACATGATTTTTCAGATGAGCGGCTGCTTCGACCCATGCCGGCTAAGCACCAAGGAGATGCCCCATGACGAGGTGTCTTATATGGTGAACTATATATCCTACTGCAAGCTCGTCGAGGAGTGGCGGTACGGCAAGGAGCCGTATTCTCGCGCCAATCCTCCGCCTGTGGTAAGTTTCTCTTCTTTTCTTCTTTTCTTGTCGCCGGGTTCATGATGGCCGACTCCTGATCAGCCGCCTTATTTTCAGCAGAACCCCCTTCTTCCGCCGGCAACCGGGGCTGCGGGGGTGGAACACCAGTTTCTCCCTGACCGCACGGTGGATGACGTTGACGACCCGGACCTAGGGGCGGCTGCCATGGAAGATGACGTCGTAGGGGAAGGCGGCGAGACAGGCGGCCCTGGGCTCGGGGGCGCCTTCGAGGACTGGCCAGATGACGATGAGGCCGAAGTTGTTCCGTGCTGTCAGCCGGCGCCCGATCATCAAGGCACGGGCCCATCTGCCGCGCCGGCTGCTCGTGGTGGCGTGCAGAAACGCCGGGCTGCATCGACCCACTTCGGCAGCCGGCCAAAGAAGCCCAAGGGTACAGCGGCGGTGACCAAGCGGGACGAAGCGGCCGCGAAGGCGGCCCGCTTCCACAAGGTGGTGAAGCAGCCGCAGGCGGTTTCGGCGTAAGGGTCGCTTTTCTCACGCCTTTCTTTTTCCTCTTCGGTTGATATTCTTCTAAGCCCTCTTCTTGATTTATCAAACAGGGCCCTGATTTCTCTCGAGCGGGCCTCTGCTGCCTCCATAGTCGGAGCCGTGGGAGGGTCTTCAAGCTCCTGCTGTGTGGATCCCCGTGCCGATCTCCTAGAGGCGACGGAGCAGAACGCGCGGGAGGCGCGGGAGGAGCAGGAGGCGGAGGAGCGGAGGGCGGTTCGGGAGGTGAGGAAGAAGTCGATGGAGGCGCGAGCCGACGCGGCTGCCAAGGCCCAGTCGGAGGCCGTGACCGCAGAGAGGGAGGCGGAGGCCCTGCAGAACCAGCCTCCGCAGCTCGTCATCCCCCTTCGCGCCGCGGCTCCCGACATCCCAGTGCCCCCGATGGAGGAGGCCGGCCGTGGCCGGCCGGTGATGGAGAGGGAGGCGGTGCCGTCGCCGCCGACTGGAACGGGCCAAGGAGGTCGGCCTGACGCGCCGCTCGTGCAGCCAGCTGGAGGCGAGCCGACTATGGGGGTGGATCTTGTGGTCTCGTCGCCATCTCGTCGGTGCACGGGGAAGGCGACTTCGGTGTCGGAGCTGCAAAAAACTGCGGGCGCCATCTTGCCGGCCCAGGACCTAGAAGCGGCCAGCGATAGCTCGTCCAGGTGGACGTCGGGCGGTGGGACGGCCGTGCTGAACGTGGTGGCGCAGGACGTCCGGAACCGGCTTCAGGCCCAAGGTGCCGCGCTGAAGCAGTACACTCAAGAGTTTCTCACGACGCGAACGGTTATTCAGGTGAGTCCTCCTGCTCTTCGTCGATTGCTCCTGATTTCTTCCGTGGGGGTGCGTCAGCGCACCCACTGGGTGTAGTCCCCGAGTTCCGAGTCGGCTGCTGAGCAGGCGGCTTGGAACTTCTTGGTAGACTTTGATTGCCATCTTGTTCTTACTCGCATATCTTATCTTATCTGAAGGAGTATCATAACCTCCGCGCAGCTGCTTTCAACTCCCAGGCCCAGGAGTTGAATCAGAAAGCCACTGATCTGGCCGGGAGCCAGAGTAAGTGCTTCATATTTTATCTCAAGTGGGGGCGCGTCAGCGCACCCACTGGGTGTAGTCCCCGAGATCCGGGCCGGCCGCTGAGCAGTCGGGTCGGATCTTTTCCTAACGACTTCTTTCTTATTGCCTTTTTTCTTGTTCTTCATATCTGCAGGGGCCAATGCCGACTTGAGGGAGCAGCTCGGTGGGGCCCAGTCCGCCCTTCGCGCCAACGAAACCGAGTGCAACGCCCTGGCTCAGGAGCGTGATCGCCTGGCCAAGAAACTGGCCGACCAGGAGGAGAGCCACAAGGCGGCCCTGAAGGCAGCGCAGGACAGCGAGGCCGCCCTCAAAGCCGAATATGAGACCGAGGCGGCGAGCTGGGCCGAGGTGAGGCAGGCGCTGAGTCAAGGCTACAGCCGGGTTGAAGATTTAATTGATGGTAAGCCACCTTCTTCTTCGTTTCTTTGCCTGCCTCCTGCCATCCGACTCGTCTTTTGATTTTGAACAACTGCTTTCTTCTTTGTGCAGATTACTTTCTCAGTTACTTCGTTGCCGCTACCCAAGCCATTGAGGCCTACTGCGACGCGCGACGACAGGCAGGGGTCGAGATCACGCCGGGTGCCGGCCGGTCACTTGAGGAGCAGCTTCTGGCGATTCAAGCCCCCCTGCAGCCGGCTCACCGCATGCTCCACCGTCTTCAGCGCGCTGGGGCGCAAGTGCTGGCTGCCCTCTGGCCCGGCGAGGCGGTTCCGCGCACCCCAAGTCGGACTGCCGACTGGATGGAGGTTGCAGTCAGCCGCTTCGAGGCTTGGAAGGCGTCAGCGGCCCGGTCCGGCGCTGGGCAGGCGCTGGAGTTCGTCCGAGCTTGGTATCCTGGGCTGAACTTGGACCAGCTGAGCACCTGGCGGCAGGAGGCCGACGAGGAGCTGGAGGCGGCGCGGCCGGCTATCGTCCGGCGTGCCTCGGCGATCGCCGAGTACACCGACACCAGTGCCTTTTCCCCTAAGGTGAATGGTGACGGCGTCGCTCAGCCGGAGGAGTGGTTCCGGCTGAACCCGACAGAAGGTGAGGACTCGGTGGAGGAGATTGCTTCCAGCGACGAGGGTGATGAGGAAGAGGGAGAGGATGGTGAATACGTCGTGCCAGACGGCGAAGCGACCAGCCAGCCTCAGCCTGATCGTGCCTCCAGCAACGAGGCGCGTGCAAACGTGCCGTCTGCAAGAGGTGATGATCATGCCGAGACTCGCCAGCCGGCCACTCCTCCAGCCGACACTGCCGTCTCTACCAACCTGCCCGACTCGCCCGTCGTTCCCTTGGCCTGATCCGCCGTCCTTGCTTTTCCTGCTCATTACTCTTTTGAACAACTTTTATTAAATTTGCGGTGTATTCAAATTATGTTGAATGCTGGCCTTTCGAAGGTCTTTTTGTAAATATAATCATGCATGTGTTTGGTTTCCGTTCATGTTTGCTTTTCATCTTTTAGGCTTTTTCCTTTGCCGCCTTCCCCTGGTCGCCGCCTTCCTAGTCGGACAGCTGCTCTGCAGTCTGTGGCTGGAGAAGGACTTGACCATTTTTTTGGGAAGACAAGTACTCGAGCTTTCTTATATTGCAGCAAGGTGAATGGGAAGCCGGCCAGTCGGCTGCTCTGGTAGCCGGTTGGCGGGACGGGAGGCCGGCTTGTGTTATATAAGTTCGTTAGTCCTTAGCCGTTTTTCGTGTGGGCATCCTTTCCTGCCTTTGGCTCTTGCCAGCCGGACGATCGATTCTTCGAGATGCGACTTTTGACGAGTGGGGGCTTGGGTGCCGGCACACTACTTGTCTGACTGCAGGCAGAACTTAGATATAACTTAAGGCGGCGAGTCCCCGGGCCGACTGGTCGAACCCGGTGCCGGACGAAAGAAAACAAATGTAGTAACATAATCATAGGCATGATTCTCATCATTCATAGATAAAAGAGGTAGTCCCCGAGTGCTCCTCGGGGGACCCTTTGTCTCATACTTAGTACAAAAGGTAGCGTGGTACATACTTCTTTTTAACTGTAAAATCTTCGGAGGAGATTGGCGTTCCATGGTCGTTCCGACTCCTTGCCCGAATCATGTCTCTTGCGTGCCTTCGGCTTCTGCGCGTCGATTAGGTAGTAGGAGTCGTTGCCTAAAGCTCTGCTGATGATGAAGGGTCCCTCCCAAGGGGCCGAGAGCTTGTGCTGGCCGGCTGTTCGCTGGATCAGCCGGAGCACAAGATCGCCCTCTTGGAACGATCTTGGCTTGACCTTCCGGCTGTGGTAGCGGCGTAGACCCTGCTGATAGATGGCGGACCGGCTGAGGGCTAACAGCAGGCCCTCTTCCAGCAGGTCAACGCTGTCTTCTCGTGCTTCCTTGGCCTCCGCCTCTGTGTACATGGTAACCCGAGGTGAGTCGAACTCGATGTCAGTTGGGATGACAGCCTCGGCACCATATACAAGGAAGAAGGGAGTGAAGCCGGTTGACTTGTTTGGGGTAGTGCACAAACTCCAGAGGACGGCCGGCAGCTCGTCAAGCCAACAGCCGGCTGAATGCTCCAGTGGCACAACCAGTCGGGGCTTGATGCCGGAGAGGATGAGGCCGTTTGCTCGCTCGACCTGGCCGTTTGACTGCGGGTGGGCAACGGACGCTAGGTCCAGCCGGATGCCTTGTGTTGCGCAGAAGCGTGCCAGTGCTCCCTTTGCCAAATTTGTGCCATTGTCAGTGATGATGCTATGCGGTACGCCGTACTGGGTTGTGATATCTGCGATGAACGTCACGGCCGTCGGCCAATTCAGCTTCTTGATCGGCATTGCTTCAATCCACTTGGTAAATTTGTCCACAGCGAAGAGCATATGTGTCATGCCGCCGCGTGCCATCTTGAATGGGCCCACCATGTCCAACCCCCAGATGGCAAAAGGCCAGGTGAGGGGGATGGTCTTGAGTGCAGAAGCCGGCAGGTGTTGCTTGGAACTAAAAACTTGGCACCCTTTGTAGTGTTTGACTAGCTCCTTAGCGTCATCCAAAGCAGTCGGCCAGAAGAATCCATGGCGGAAAGCTTTGGCGACGAGTCATCTTGAGGCCGCGTGGTGGACGCATTCGCCTTGGTGGATGTCCTTGAGGATTGCTATGCCCTTTTCTGGCTCGACGCAGCGCTGGAAGACTCCAGTGACGCTGTGCCTAACAAGCTCTTGGTTTACTATTGTGTATGCTCCGGCTCGGCGTTGGACTTGTCTTGTCGAGATCTCGTCAGTTGGCAACTCTTTGTTTACTAAGAAGTTGAAGATGGGCTGGGCCCATGATGGAGCCGTGACTTCTTCTACTGTCAAAACTGGTACTGTGACCAGGGCGGGTGGGCTGGGTGGTGAAGAGTTGGAGTCGGCCACCGCCTGTTGTGTCGATGCAGTCCCCGGGCCGGCTGCAGTAGCCCCCGGGTCGAGTTTTGAAGTTCCTGGGCCGGGTGCGACTATGGCAGTCCCCGGGCCGCCTGTCAAAGTCCCTGAGCCGCCTGCTTGGTTCCCCAAGTCGGAGCTGACCGCATCGGGCCAAGCGGCATGAAGATGGAATTAGATTCTGGAGACGGCTTGATAGACGGATTGAGGAGGCGGTGGAGAGAAACGCCAACTGGTATAGCTTGTCGGGTGGAGCCTATTCGTGCCAGGGCGTCTGCTTTCCCGTTGTCGGCCCGTGGCACGTGGAGGAACTCACATCTTTCAAAATATCCACTGATTTGCTGTACGAGGAAGCGGTAGCTCGCCATGTTTGCGTCCCTGGCGTCCCAGTCGCCAGATGACTGCTGGACCACCAAATCCGAGTCGCCATAGCACAGGATCCGGCGGATGCCCAGCTCTTTGGCTAGCCGGAGCCCATGTATGAGCGCCTCATACTCGGCCACATTGTTGGAGGCGGCAAAATGAATTTGCAATGTGTACTTGAGCTTGTCGCCCTTGGGAGAGGTGAGGATGATGCCGGCTCCCAAGCCGGTGCACATCTTGGACCCATCGAAGTGCATCCGCCAGTGAGTGGAGTCGGGGGCCGGTGGCAGGTACTGGGTTTCGGCCCAGTCGACGAGGAAGTCGGCCAGTGCTTGGGACTTAATGGTGGTGCGAGGCTGGTAGAAGATCATGTAGGGAGCTAGCTCAATGGCCCATTTTGCCACCCGGCCGGATGCATCCCGGCTGCCTATGATCTCGGCGAGCGGGGCAGTACATACGACCGTGATGGGGTGCTCTTGAAAGTAGGGCTTGAGCTTCTTGGCGGCGAAGTACACACCGTAGCACATCTTCTGGTAGTGTGGGTAGTTCTGCTTCGAGGCGGATAATACTTCTCTTAAATAATACACCGGCCTCTGGACTAGCTGAGCTCGGCCTTCTTCTGGGCGCTGGACCACGATAACTGTGCTGACCACCCGGCTAGTGGCAGCAATGTAAAGGAGCATGGGCTCTTTCTCAGTCAGTGCCGCCAAGACAGGCGGTGTGGTCAGCATTTTCTTTAGCTTGTGGAAATCTTGGTCTGCTTGGTCGTTCCACTCGAAGTGAGTCGACTTCTTCATGAGTCGGTAGAGGGGGAGAGCTTTCTCTCCGAGCCGGCTGATGAAGCGGTTCAGGGAAGCCAAGCATCCGGTGAACTTCTGGACGTCTTGTAGCTTGGTGGGAATCTCCATTCTCTCTATGGCATTGATCTTCACTGGGTTGCATTCGATGCCGCGTTCGGAGACCAGGAAGCCTAGAAGCTGGCCGGCTGGTACTCCGAACACGCATTTCTCGGGGTTGAGCTTGATCTGAAACCGGCACAAGTTTTCAAATGTCTCTCTGAGGTCTTCCAGCAAGGTGACGCGCTTCTCCATCTTCACCACAATATCGTCTACATAGACGTGGGCATTTCTGCCAAGCTGCTTGAGGAGGCATTTCTACATGCAACGCTGAAAAGTGGCACCGGCATTTCTCAAGCCGAATGTCATAGTCAGGTAGCAGAAAACTCCGAATGGTGTGATGAAGGCGGTCTTCAGGCGGTCAGCTGGATCCAACTTTATCTGGTGGTAGCCTGAGTAAGCATCCAAGAAGCTCAACGACTCGCATCCGGCTGTGGAGTCTATTACTCGATCAATCCTTGGCAGGGCGAAGGGATCTTTGGGGCAGGCCTTGTTGAGGCTAGTGTAGTCTATACACATGCGCCACTTGTTATTTTTCTTCAGCACGAGGACCGGGTTGGCGAGCCACTCTGGAAAGAAAACCTCCATAATGAAGCCGGCTGCCACAAGCCGGGCTATCACTTCTCCTACAATCCTTCTCTTCTCTTCCGATAGTTGGTGGAGGGGCTGTTTGATTGGTTTTGCACCTTCTCGGACGTGTAGCTTGTGCTCGGCGAATTCCTTCAAAACACCCGGCATGTCCTTGGGGGACCATGCGAAGATGTCCTGATTCTCACGGAGGAAATCGACGAGCTCGCCTTCCTATTTGCTGTCCAGGTTTGCCCCGATGGTGGCAAACCTTTCTGGGTGCTCCGGGTCCAGAGGTATCTTCTTTGTTTCTTTGGCCGGTTGGAAAGAACCTTGGGCATCACACTTCTTGGGGTCCGGGGACAGGGTCGGCTGCTTGCCGGCCATGGCCACGACTTGATCCAACATCTTCTTCTCTTCAGCAATCACGAGGGACTCGGCCAGCCGGCTACTATCCACCACACACTCGGAGGATTTCTTGTAGTCTCTGGTTATGGTGATGATGCCCTTGGAACTCGGTATCTTCATCTTGAGGTAGGCGTAGTGGGGTACGGCCATGAACTTGGCCAGAGCAGGTCGGCCAAGCAATGCGTGGTAAGGGCTCTCCAGATCCACTACCTCAAAACATACTGCCTCTCGGCAGAAATGATCCTTGTCCCCAAAGAGGACATATATCTTGATCTTGCCGATTGGGGAGCAGGATAGGACGGGTACGATGCCATGGAACATATTCCGACTGGGCAAGAGTTGCTTCGTCTTGATGCTCAGCTTCTCCATGGTGTCACGGTACAGTATGTTGATGCTGCTCCCGCCATCTATCAGCACGCAGGAGAAATGGGCAGCTCGCCTTTCTATTGCGAGGGTGGCGTCCAAGACCAATGCGTAAGAGCCGGGAGACGGCATCACCTCTGGGTGATCGGCCCGGCTCCAGCTGATAGGCCTTTCTGACCAGTGCATGAACTCGGGGTTGTTGGAGGCAACTGCGTTGACTTCTTGGTGCTGTCGGCGCCGGCTACGCCGATCTTCTGGTTGGCTCGTAAAGACGACGTAGGCGGCATGTTCGTTGGGGAACTCGTCTTGAACAACCCCGACTGCTAGTCGAGCAGCCGGCTGCTGAGGGGCCGGAGGCGGCTGACCAGCAGGCGAAGGCGGCACTATCCCCTTGCCTTTGGAGATTCGCGTGAGCCAGTGGCATTTCCGGGTCGTGTGGTTTGAAGGCTTCGCGCCGCTGTGGAGCTTGCAGGGAGCATCGAGTGCTTGCTCGTAGGAGAAAGCCGGCTGCCAAGCCGGCCTACTGCCTTTCTGCTTCTTGGGCGTGGGCCGCCCTTCGGGTTGTTCGTCTTCAACTGTGGCTACCTGCCGACTGGCCGAAGGCGGCATGGGAGCCTTGCGCTTGTGGTCGTTCTGGTACGGGCGTCGGCTGGAGTCTCCTGCCAGCGTCTTGGGACTCGGAGCGAGCACCTTCCCGGAGGCGTCTACTCGGAGCTTGGTCTTCATTGAGGAATCGGCCGTGGCGTATTTATCAGCTATGACCAGCAGCTCGTCGAGGGTAGTCGGCTCGTCGCAGAGGAGTCGGTGCTTGAGGAGGGTGCCTTCTCCGCACCTGACGGTGAAGTACTCTATAGCTTGAACCTCGTGCACCCCTTCGAAGGAATTGCGGAGCTCGGCCCAATGCGTGAGGTAGTCACGAGTTGATTCGTTTGGCCCTTGGACACACAAGGAGAGCTGTCGGGGCTTCGGAGCCCGCTTGTAGGTGCTGGTGAAGTTACGGATGAAGGCTTCTGTGAAGTCTAGCCAGCTGTTGACGCTGTAGGGCTTGAGGCTATTGAGCCAGGTGCGCCCCGTGCCTTGGAGCATGAGGGGGACATACTTCACGCCAACACGCCTGTTACCGTTCGCTATGCGAACCGCTGTGGAGTAGTCGATCAACCAATCTTCCGGCTTCACGGAGCCGTTGTACTTGGGCGCGTCTCTTGGGAGCGAGAACCCTTTGGGGAAGGGCTCGACGTGGATGCGGGGGCCGAAGCAAGGCGGGCCAACATCATCTTCTTCGTCCAGAGCCAGGGATCGCGCTAGGTGGTCGATCCGGTGGCGGGCGTCATTCTCGCCGACTCCTTCGCGGCGGCCCAGTCGGCAGCTGAGAGTCAGATGCGTGATAGGCGGCGGAGTAGGATATCTCTCCCCACGAGGCAGAGGAGGAGGCGGGTCGCCCCGCCACTCCATAGCTCGAGGGAGGCCTTCTGCGTCACGCTCGATGGAGATTCGAGTCTGGCTGTGGCTGGCAGCCGGCTCCTTTTCTTTCCTTGCGCGGGTGTTGCCCGCAGTTAGCGTTCGGGACGTCGCACCGTGCTCTCGGCGTGGGGGAGGACTTTCGGTGCGGACATCGGCTTCATGCCGCTCTGTGGCTGCGTCGATAAGCTGTTGGATGCGTCTGGTCATGTAGGGGAGCTCGTCGGGCCCCAGTCCATTCAGCTCGTCTGCGGCCGCCTGGGCGGTGCGTAGGTTCTCGAGAGGCGTGGCATAGACTAGGCGGTCTACTCCCAGCATGTCGGCGATAGCCGCGCCGCGTTTCTTGATGACGCCGACGCGGCTCGGCCCGTCGGGAAGCGGTGTGCCGCAAGCGGCGCGGTCGACTTCGCGCTGGTGAGCCTCGGCGAGGCATCTCATGGAGGCTAAGCCTCTGGCCCTCCGCAACGAGGGCGAGGCGGCGTGCCTCCAGTGCCTTGGCGTCGACGTCGCCCGGGATGGGGCGGACAAGTCATGCAGCACCGTCTGTAGGGCATCGTGGGCGTTTTCGCCAGAGGCGGCGCCATGGCTGATGACCAGTACCTCGGTGATGGCGCTGCCGCTGCTGTCGTCTTGAGGAAGAGGGTCGTTGATGATTACTACGTTGGTGGGGAAGGCGTCAAGCGACACCGTGTCAAAGTCGACAAGCATTAGGTCGGTGGAGCCAACCGACTCCAAGTCCGCGGCAAGCTCGCCGGGGACGTGGAGTCGGTCGAGGAGGCTGACGAGGTGGCTCTCGGGGCAGCCTGTGCCCGCGTCGGACGCGGGCTCGGCGGAGATGCGAGCCTCGCCAAGAAGGTCGGCGAGGCAGCTCGCCCCGCAGGCATCGGCGACGCCTTGCAGCGCGTCAGGGCAAGCACCATTGGGCGAGCCGGGCTGGCTACGCTCGCTGGGAAGGAAGAGGGTTCCTGTCCAGAACAGGTCTCTGGACGACGGTGCACCTGGCCCCACGGTGGGCGCCAAATGTTGGGTGGTTGGTGCGACATATGCCAACAGGTGGCTTATCATTGTGGGAGCCAACAAAACGTCGCCGGTGCCTGGAAACGGGATAAGGCGAAGACATGCACGCCGGCGGATCTTACCCAGCTTCAGAGCTCTCCATGGAGATAACACTGCTATTGCTGCTCTGCAGGGTCTCCGCATGGTCACTAGATCGACAAGTAGCTACAAGAGGCTCCTTGAGCTATTCGGTGAGAGGGAGAATAAGGGCAAGGCTAGCTTACTTCTGCTCTCGATGTGGTGTCTAAAACTCCTCAAAAAGATCTCCCCTTGCATGGGCGCCCTGGGGGTTTATATAGGCCTACCCCCCAGGGGTACAATGGTAATCCAGCTGGGCGTGGGCCCTAGCTGTCTGCGTCTTCGCCCGCCGGCTTCTCCGCCGACCGATGGGGCCCGCCGACTGGTGGACCCCGCCGACTGCCGGCCTTCTGGTCGATAGGCCGGTCCCACCGCCTGGGAGTCTTGTCGGGGGCTGGTTACTGTTGCCTCGCCTCTGGTGACGAGGACTCTGTCGTGGTAAGCATGGCTATGGTGCCGCCGCCAGGTGGCTTATCGCTGGAGCCTTACCTTGTATTCTTAATGAGGCGCCTCCCTCGAGGGAGGGATCTAGCCGGCTATTGGGAGTCGACATACACCCTAGGCCGACTGTGGGAGGCCTGGCCGCCTTTTGGTGTCTCCTTGATGGATGGGGCCCGCCACCCATGGGTCGTACTGACAGCTCACCGTGGGTGACGTCATGGTCAATATGGCAACAGTGCCATGCCGGACGGGTGATGGCCGCCCCGTACGACGCACTGTGGCCATGCGCGTCCCGGGATTCGGGGGTGGCAGGCTTCACTGTAGCCACGCCCCGTCTCATCGCCGTTATGTGGGTGCAGACTCTGAGGGCACAATCTTGGCCGCCTACTGGGGGGGCCGGCTTCTTGGAGCCGGCCCTCTCGTGGCCGGCTTCTTGGAGCCGGCCCTCTCGTGGTTTTCTTCACTGGGATTTTAGGGCTGGGCCGCCTTCGTGCAGCCGGCCTGAGAGGTAGCCAGCTGGGGGAAGGCGGCCCCATGCCTTGGATGCTTGGCGGCTTGTTCGGCCTATAATTTTATGGAAAGCCAAGGGGAGCTAGCTAGGCTACACGTGGTCATTTACTCCGACTGCTGGGGTATCCGGACCCTGCCGTCTGTAACGGGACGCGTCATCTTCTCCATTGTAACATCATAAGGGAGTTACTCTGGATTGGAGAGGCTACACGCACCTCTTTATTGCAATCGCCATGACCTCATCTATCGAGAGTTCGGAGTGGGCGAGCAGCCTGACCTTGCTGATCAACCTCTTTATCTCCGCACTGTCCTCTTCCTTGGGGCTTCAGGGACGCCAGTTGAGGGAGTCCTGGATTAGGGGGTGTTCGGGTAGCCGGACTATACCTTCAGCCGGACTCCTGGACTATGAAGATACAAGATTGAAGACTTCATCCCGTGTCCGGATGGGACTTTCCTTGGCGTGGAAGGCAAGCTTAGCGATGCGGATATTCAAGATCTCCTACCATTGTAACCGACTCTATGTAACCCTAACCCTATCCGGTGTCTATATAAACCGGAGGGTTGTAGTCCGTAGGCAATCAACTCCATACACAACAATCATACCATAGGCTAGCTTCTAGGGTTTAGCCTCCTTGATCTCGTGGTAGATCTACTCTTGTACTACCCATATCATCAATATTAATCAAGCAGGACGTAGGGTTTTACCTCCATCAAGAGGGCCCGAACCTGAGTAAAACATCATGTTCCCTGCCTCCTGTTACCATCTGGCCTAGACGCACAGTTCGGGACCCACTACCCGAGATCCACCGGTTTTGACACCTGGAGCAGATCGAAAGCTACGCCCCTGGCCATCAGGTCAGGTTTGGAAGCCTAAACTACACGGCTGACATCCACGGGGACTTGATCTTCGATGGATTCGAGCCACAGCCAAGCGCGCCGCACTGTCTCGATGGGCATGATATAGCTCTGCCGCCGAACAGCGCCTTGGAGGCCGCATACGCATCGGTTTCGACCATTGATTCGGAGCCTACTACGCCGATCGAGGATCAGCAGTTGGACGCTGCCTCAGGGGCTGCGATCTCAGAGGCGATCGAGCCGAACGCTAGCCCCGCACTCTGCACTACCCGTGACTCCGAGGATCCGGACTCCTCCCCGGACTCCGAACCCCCCGTGCCCCTGCCAATCGAATCCGATTGGGCGCTGATAATGGAGTTCACCACCGCAGACATCTTTCAGCATTCGCCTTTTGGCGACATCCTGAATTCTCTTAAGTCTCTCTCTTTATCAGGAGAGCCCTAGCCGGACTACGGTCAGCGAGGGTGGAATACGGACGATGAGGAAATTCAAAGCCCACCCACCACCCACTTTGTAGCCACTGTCGACGATCTAACCGACATGCTTGACTTCAGCTCCGAAGACATCGACGGCATGGACGACGATGTAGGAGACGAACAGGAACCAGCACCTGTAGGGCGCTGGAAGGCCACCTCATCATATGACATATATATGGTGGACACTCCAAAAGAAGGAGATGGCGATGGAACAGTGGGGGATGACGCCCCCAAGAAACAGCCAAAGCGCCGGCGTCAGGGGCGCCGCTCTAAATCCCGCCAAAACAAAAATGGTGATTCCAACACGGGAGATAATACTACCCCGGATAGTGCCGAAGAACACCCACCTCAGCAAGATTCGGCACAGGAAGATGGAGAAGCCAGCCCTCATGAGAGAGCGGCAGACCGAGAGGTCGAGGACGATAACTATACGCCTCCCTCCGAAGACGAGGCAAGCCTCGATGACGACGAATTCGTCATACCGTCAAACCCCACTGAACAAGAGCGTTTTAAACGCAGGCTTTTAGCCACGGAAAGCAGCCTCAAGAAAAAGCAGCAACAACTTAGAGCTGCCCAAGATTTGCTAGCTGACAGATGGACTGAAGTCCCGGCGGCCGAAGAGTATAAACTCAAACGCCCCTCCAAGAGTTACCCGAAGCGCAGGCCGCTACCCCGCTCAGAGGAGGAAGCACCTACATTAGCAGTGCATGACATGGCAGACCGGCCACCTCGCGGCCGCGACAGAGAGGCCTCTCGGCCCTCCACCCAAGCCATGCCCCGACGCTGCTCAACTAAGGCACGGGAAAATGCGCCCGACCTGCGAGACATACTGGAGGATAAGGCAAGACAAACAAGATCGATCTACGGATCACGCAGGCGCCCTACGGCATGTGACAATGATCTTCACTCCGGATACAACAAATCCGGCCGGGCCAAACACAACAGACATAGCTCTTCCGAGCTGCGTCGTGATATAGCCCAGTACAGAGGCGCCGCACACCCGCTATGCTTCACGAATGAAGTAATGGATCATAAAATCCTAGAGGGTTTCAAACCCGTAAACATCAAATCATACGATGGCACAACAGATCCGGCGGTATGGATCGAGGATTATCTCCTTCACATCCACATGGCACACGGCGATGATCTACATGCCATCAAATACCTCGCGCTCAAACTTAAAGGACCGGCCCGGCATTGTCTTAACAGCTTGCCAGCAGACTCAATCGGTTCTTGGGAGGACCTGGAAGCCGCATTCCTCGAAAACTTCCAGGGCACTTACGTGCGACCGCCGGATGCCGACGACTGAAGCCACATAATTCAGCAGACAGAAGAATCGGCCAGACAATTCTGGACACGGTTCCTAACAAAGAAAACCCAGATAGTCGACTGTCCGGACGCAGAGGCCCTAGCAGCCTTCAAGCATAACATCCGTAACGAGTGGCTTGCCCGGCACCTGGGACAGGAAAAGCCAAAATCCATGGCAGCCCTCACGACACTCATGACCCGCTTTTGCGCGGGAGAAGACAGCTGGCTAGCTCGCAGTAACAACTTATCAAAGAACCCTGGTAATTCGGATACCAAGGACAAAAGTGGTAGGACACGTCGGAATAAGCAAAAACGCCGCGTTAACAACGACAGCAATGAAGACATGACAGTCAATGCCGGATTCAAAGGCTATAAATCCGGTCAGCGGAAAAAGCCATTCAAAAAGAATACTCAGGGCCCGTCCAGTTTGGACCGAATACTCGATCGCTTGTGCCAGATACATGGCACCCCCGAAAGGCCAGCCAATCACACTAACAGGGATTGTTGGGTGTTCAAGCAGGCAGGCAAGTTAAGGGCCAAAAACAGAGACAAGGGGCTACACAGCGATGATGAGGAGCCAAAGCCGCCGAACAACAATGGACAGAAGGGCTTTCCCCCACAAGTGTGGACGGTGAACATGATATACGCAACCCACATTCCCAAGCGGGAGCGGAAGCGTGCGCTACGGGACGTATACGCGATGGAGCCAGTCGCCCCAAAGTTCAACCCATGGTCCTCCTGCCCGATCACTTTTGATCGAAGGGACCATCCCACTAGCATCCGTCATGGCGGCTTCGCCGCATTGGTTCTCGACCCAATCATCGATGGATTTCATCTCACAAGAGTCCTCATGGACGGCGGCAGTAGCCTGAACCTGCTTTATCAGGATACAGTGCGGAAAATGGGCATAGATCCCTCAAGGATTAAGCCCACAAGAACGACCTTTAAAGGCGTTATACCAGGTGTAGAAGCCAACTGTACAGGCTCAGTAACACTTGACGTGGTCTTCGGATCCCCGGACAATTTCTGAAGCGAAGAGTTAATCTTCGATATAGTCCCGTTTCGCAGTGGCTATCACGCCCTGCTCGGATGTACCGCATTCGCAAAATTCAATGCGGTGCCGCACTACGCATATCTCAAGCTCAAGATGCCAGGCCCTCGAGGAGTAATTACGGTCAACGGAAACACCGAAAGCTCCCTCCGTACGGAGGAGCATACGGCGGCTCTCGCAGCGGAGGTACAAAGTAGCCTTCTCAGGCAATTCCCCAGTCCAGCCATTAAAAAGCCAGACACTGCCAAGCGCGCCCGGAGTAACCCACAGCAGGACCACCTGGCACACTCTGAGCAAGCGTAGCAATGCGGCCCCAACCCCAGCCTTCGCGACATAGCGAAACCAGTACCTCGTGTACATAACTATGCCCTTGAAATACCATGGGCACAGGGGAAGGGGCTCAATAACGGCACGCCCAAAATACGGCTTAAAATGTACTAGGGGCTGCCGGATTCTTTTTTTAATTTTTTCTTACTTTCAGGACTCCATACTTCGGACGACTTGTTCGGCAATTCGACTGCCGCACAAATGATGCAAGATCCAGGGAGGCAGACAAGCCATGCCGCATTATGGAACTCCCAGGTGGTCTCTATTACGAGCGGTATACCTGTTTTAAATACAATTCCGCGGCCTGCCCCTGGTCAGGACATACTGAATAGTCCAATATCTTTTGCTTACCGCACTATTTGTATCGTTCGGCTTTGATAAATAGCCTCTCTATAAACAATGCATAGCTTTTGTCTATTTTCTACATTACTCTCTTTTATATATGTTCATTAATGACATGTTGCACCCGTACACCATGGTACGGCAAGTACACCAGGGGCTTCAGTACCCTTTAATATGGTGTGAGAAGTCCGTACACTTTCACAAGTGCGGCACCCCGAACTTATAGCACTATATGCATCGGCTCCGAATCATGTTTTGGGTCAATAGTTGGGTTTGCCCGGCTCCTATGTTTTGGTGCCTTACGTTCTGCTATATCGGCTAAGGTAGCACTAGGAGAACCACTGCGATTGTGCCCCGGTTGAGCTGGGTTAAGCACCTCAGTGGAGAAAGCTAAAACTGACTGTCATGATGAGGCGAGAGACCGGTCGCTGTTCGAGAGGTTTTTCGAGTCCCTAAAGACTTATGCCGCTTCAAGCGAGGAGCCGGATTTGTCTGGCCAAGGCGTGGATAGCGCCTCGAACTCGGTCTTCCGAACTAGGGGCTTCGCTGAAATTTAAAATTATAAAGTTCTATGGCTAAGTGAGAGTGTTCAAGCATTATAGTCCGATTGCCTAGTTCGTTGTGCTGAGCGCCTCCCTCGAAGGACCCAACTATGGGAAAAAGAGCGCTCAAGTTTATCCCGAACACCCCAGCACTAGTGGCATGGGGGCAGAAGCCGACGACTGGCCATCTCTCAATTTTTTGATAAACGGCCGCACAGAAAATAATATTTTAAATTCAACAAACATTGCTTAAGCGCCCATGAACAAGTTTTCAGCGCACAGGATAAAAACGAGCGAGTTTATTCAAAAATTACATCCTTGGTACATTCATCCGCCACAAGGCGGGCACCCGCAAGAACATCCTTGTAATAGTTCTCGGGCTTGCGATGCTCCTTCCCCGGCGGCGGCCCGTCCTTCACAAGCTTCTCACCGTCCAGCTTACCCCAGTGCACCTTTGCACGGGCAAGGGCTCGACGGGCACCTTCGATGCAGACGGAGCGCTTGATGACCTCGAGCCTTGGACAGGCCTCCACCAGCCGCCGCACCAGCCCGAAGTAGCTCCCAGGCAGGGCCTCTCCAGGCCACAGCCGAACTATGAAGCCCTTCATGGCCTGTTCGGCCGCCATGTGGAGCTCGACCAGCTGTTTTAGCTGGTCGCTCAAGGGCACAGGGTGTCCGGCCTCAGCATACTGAGACCAGAACACCTTCTCCGTCGAGCTGCCCTCTTCAGCTCGGTAGAATGCGGTGGCGTCGGATACGCTGCGGGGAAGATCTGCGAATGCCCCTGGAAAACTCCAGATTCGGGTAAGTAACAAGTAGTTTACTTTTATATTTCTACTTTGCATAAAGAATGCCTTACCTGCCGCTATCTTCTTCATCTCCTCCAACTCTTGGAGGGCCTTTTGGGCTTCGGCCTTGGCAGACTTGGCAGTCTCAAGGGCCGCCGCGAGCTCGGACGCTTGGGTCTTTGACTCAAGCTCCAAACTCTCATGTTTTTTCATGAGAGCCTGAAGCTCTTGCTGCACCTCGCCGACCTGAGCCCCAAGTTTCTCTCGCTCGGTGCGCTCCGCGGCCGTTTTCTTTTTGGCCTCGGACAACGCCTACTTGAGGGTCGCCACCTCAGTCGTGGCCCCTATAATAAGCAGTGCACTCCTGTTATTTTTTGCAATCACGCCTCTCTATAGGCACTTTTTTTGTAAGGTATTTCCTACCTTCTTTTTCCTCGAGCTGCCGCTTGGCAAGGCCGAGCTCTTGCTCGGTCCGCTTGAGGTCCTGTTTCAGCACACCCACCTCCGCAGTCAGTGTGGCGGTGGAAAGCAGCGAAGCCTGCATACGCATATTGACTCTTTTTGTTAGACTCCTGTGAAATTTAATAGATCCTCTATTTGGCTTTTCTTTCCGAACGCCAAATAGAGCATTAGGGGCTACTGTCTATGCGGTAATATTTTTACATATTTTTACTTACCTCGAAGCCTGTTAGAAGACTAGCGCAGGCTTCAGTCAGTCCGCTCTTGGTGGACTGAACCTTCTCGGATCACCGTACTCATAATAGTACAGTGCCCCTCGTCGATGGAGGCGCCGTCAAGCACCTCCAGCAGATTGTCCGGCACCTCCGGTTGGACGGAGGCCGCCGGCTCAGAAGGATTGCTCCTCTTGGAAGGAGTTCGCCTACCGCGGTCCGGAACTGTGGAAGATTCCGGCGCGGTGTCCGGCACAAAGCCGGACTTGGAGCCCTGGGGGCCTTATCCCCTTCACTTCTGGAGTCCGGGAGGTTGCCTTGCGGCTCCTCCGGGACCACCTCCTCCTACCCCAGAGCTTGTCGCGACGCCACTTCAGCGTCGTCTACAGTGCGGGGGGAGACAGCAGGCGGAACTGAGTTCACGTCCGATGAGTCCAGGGAGCCGCCCGACGATTCGTCGAATTCGGCCTGGGGCGGACTGCATAATTACATTCGACATCAGGGAAAGCTGTGCAACAAAGGAACATCATGAGTTATTATGATATCCGAACTTACGATTTCGCCGGATGCTTGGCCCTGTTTGGCCACTCCTCTTTGCCCTCTTTGGCGTTGGGGGCGTAGTCCGGCGGAGGGGTCTTCCTTTCCCTAGACCCCTCGGCCTCCCCCGTTGGGGCGGCCTTCCTCTTCTCTCCTCCCTCCGCTGGGGGGGGGAGAGTTTTCTTCTTCCTCCTCCTCGTTCTCACGGGAGGAGAGCGTCTCGGACTCGTCGGATGACGAGTCCGACACCACCACATTACGAGCACTCTTTCGAGTCCCCGTGGCCTTCTTCTCCGGCACCACATAAGGCGCCGGAACCAGCAGCTTCACTAGGAGAGCAGGGGCTGGGTCTTCGGGCAAGGGAGCCGGACAGTTAATCGATCCGGACTGCGCCTGCCAAGCCTATCAAAGGTGAGGGAGTTTAGATCCCGCATAGAGTCAGACTATGAAAAAACATAACATCTTGTAAAAGGTGAAAATAGCTTACCTCGCTAGCGTGACGCCGCGAGCTGTATCCGCGGTCCTCGGAAGCGGATGTGGGAGCCTCGGCGCCTTTGGTTAGCACCTTCCAGACGTCTTCATACGTCGTGTCGAAGAGCCTGTTAAGGGTTTGGTGCTGCGCCGGGTCGAATTCCCAGAGATTAAAGTCCCGTTGTTGACACGGGAGGATCCGGTGGACGAGCATAACCTGGACTACATTGACGAGCTTGATCGGCTTGCTCACCAGGGACTGGATGCATGTCTGCAGTCCGGTCACCTCTTTTTCATCGCCCCACGACAGGCCCGTCTCTTTCCAGGACATAAGCCACGTGGGGGGTCCGGATCGGAACTCGGGGGTTGCGATCCATTTCGGATCGTGCGGCTCGGTGATGTAAAACCACCACGATTGCCACCCCTTCAGGGTCTCCACGAAGGAGCCCTCGAGCCATAGGACGTTGGCCATCTTGCCCGCCATGGCGCCTCCGCACTCTGCCTGGCCACCGCGCACCACCTTGGGCTTGACGTTGAAGGTCTTGAGCCAGAGGCCGAAATGGGGGCGGATGCGGAGGAAAGCCTCGCACACGACGATAAACGCCGAGATGTTGAGGATGAAGTTCGGGGCCAGATCGTGGAAATCCAGGCCGTAGTAGAACATGAGCCCCCGGACAAATGGGTGGACTGGAAAACCCAGTCTGCGGAGGAAGTGGGGGAGAAATACTACCTTCTCATGGGGCCTTGGGGTGGGGAGAAGCTGCCCCTCCTCGGGAAGCCGGTGCGCGATGTCTTTGGACAAGTATCCGGCCTTCCTTAGCTTTTTGACATGGCCCTCCGTGATGGAGGAGACCATCCACTTGCCTCCCGCTCCGGACATTGCTGAAGAAGGTTGAGGTGGGAAGTGCGGGCTTGGGCGCTGGAGCTCGAGTGCGCATGAGATGGATAGGCAAAGGAGGAAAAAGGCATGGGTAAAAAGGTGGATCTTTATCCCCTTATATGGGCGGATGCGGTTGTGCGTCCCCACCTGCCTGGTAAAACTCGCTTGCCTCCAAAGCGCCGTGATAAGTGGCGCGATTGGATTATCCACGTCCGTATTGATGAGAATCCCGTAAAGGGGGTACACGATCTCTGCTTTGACAAGACGTGCCAAGGAAACCGCCTCGCAAAACATGCTGAGGTGGAAAAGTAAAAACGATTCGAGTAAAGGACTTGGCTGTAGTGTGATGATGCACTGCGGAATACGTCAGCAGATCTGATTTGTGTTAATATTATTCTCTCTATGGCAATATGTGGAAGCTTATTTTGCAGAGCCGGACACTACTTTTGGTGTTTACAATCTTCTATGAAGGACTTGGAGGAGGAACCCGCCTTGCAATGCCGAAGACAATTTGCGCGCCGGACTCGTCGTCATTGAAGCCTGGTTCAGGGGCTACTGAGGGAGTCCTGGATTAGGGGGTGTTCGGGTAGCCGGACTATACCTTCAGCCGGACTCCTGGACTATGAAGATACAAGATTGAAGACTTCGTCCCGTGTCCGGATGGGACTTTCCTTGGCGTGGAAGGCAAGCTTGGCGATGCGGATATTCAAGATCTCCTACCATTGTAACCGACTCTGTGTAACCCTAACCCTATCCGGTGTCTATATAAACCGGAGGGTTGTAGTCCGTAGGTAATCAACTCCATACACAACAATCATACCATAGGCTAGCTTCTAGGGTTTAGCCTCCTTGATATCGTGGTAGATCTACTCTTGTACTACCCATATCATCAATATTAATCAAGCAGGACGTAGGGTTTTACCTCCATCAAGAGGGCCCGAACCTGGGTAAAACATCATGTTCCCTGCCTCCTGTTACCATCTGGCCTAGACGCACAGTTCGGGACCCACTACCCGAGATCCGCCGGTTTTGACACCGACACCAGTTGAGGCGCTTCTTTAGAGGAGCGCTGGAAAATTCAGGGAGGCCGTGCCTGACTAGATCCGGCAGCGGAACATCGTCCATATAGAACCATTCCGAAGACCACTGCGGGTATGCCTCTTTAGGTGTTCCTACAAGGTATCCGGATCCGGTAATACGCCATACTTCGGCACCGCCCACTTCAAATATGGAACCCCCTTGGTGGCGGGGAACGAGGCAGAAGAATTTCCTCCATAATCCAAAATGGGCATCGATGCCTAGGAATAGCTCGCAGAGGGCAACAAAACCTGGGATATGCATAATCGAACCTGGGGTGAGGTTTTGCAGTTGGATGCCGCAAAATTCCAATAACCCCCGAAGGAAGGGATGGATTGGAAATCCCAGTCCCCGCAACATAAATGGGACGAAGCACACCCTCTCCTCCTTATTTGGGTTGGGGAAGTTCTCAGCCATCGCGTCATTGCCTATTGAATATAATCCTGCTCGAACGAGGACTAGATCTGCAAGTGGGAGGTAGCCCTACGTCTGGAGCCGACTTAATTGAAGATGAGGCACGGAGCAACTTTGCCAATCACCCTCTTGAGGGCCATGGGGGCGCGAAGAGGAGCCTGGGGCTTCGTCCATGATGGAAGGCTTTGTTTATGGCTAGACTTGGCCATTTTCCTTCTGCGCGATGTGAGATGGCATTTGGAGATCCATATCTCCTTATGTAGATGCCATCCGAGCGTAGTGAAGGGATTATTTGCGAAAAAGCATGGACCGTTTGTATTCGCCCGGCACGTGAAAATCGAAGCGCCGACAGGGGGATCATAAAAGACATCGAGGTTATCCCCGGATTGTCATTGGTCATAATGAAGAACCCGCCTTGCAAAGCCGAAGACATGGGCCGAATATTACATCATCATTGAAGGCAAGTTTGGGGGCTACCGAGGGAGTCCTGGATTATGGGGTCCTCAGGTGTCCGGGCTGTGTAGCATGGGCCGAACTGATGGGCCATGAAGATAGAAGATAGAAGGCCTTCCCCCGTGTCCGGGTGGGACTCTCCTTTGCGTGGATGGCAAGCTTAACGCTCGGATGTGTAGTTTCCTTTCTCTGTAAACTGACTCTCTACAACCCTAGGCCCCTCCGGTGTCTATATAAACTAGAGGGTTTAGTCCGTAGAGGCTATCATAAATCATATAGGCTAGACATCTAGGGTTCAGCCATTACAATTTCGAGGTAGATCGACTCTTGTAACCCCTATACTCATCAAACTCAACCAAGCAGGACGTAGGGTATTACCTCCATTAAGAGTGCCCGAACATGGGTAAACATCGTGTCCCCCTTGTCTCCTGTTACCTTCGATCCTCAAATGCACAGTTCGGGACCCCCTACCCGAGATCAGCCAATTTTGACACCGACAATCATGCTCTTGTTGTATCTCGTGTGCTCAATTATGAGAAGGCTAAACTTGGGGTTGACCATGCTTGACTCAAGGAGGAGTTTTATATACTTGACAAGGCTCACAAGGCCTTGAAAGGTGCTCATGCTATCCTCAAAGAGTCTCATGATCAACTCAAGTGAAGCTAACCAAGGAGATAGTCACATTTCCTCATATGGTTTTAATTGATAATGCAAATGCTACTAAACCGTGTTGTGAGCATGTGCATCTTGTGGAGGAGAATGCCAAGTTGAAGGAGCAACTTGAGAAAGGCCTTGTGTCTTGCATACAAGGTGAGAAGAACCTCAACGGCCTTTTGAGCAATCAAAAGGAAGTTGTGGGCAAGGAGGGAATTGGGTTTGCGCCCAAGTCCAAGAACAAGAAGAAGAATGATAAGGCCAAACAACCTCCTCGTCTCAAGAAAACTTTTGTGAAGGAGGGATAGGGTGCTTCTTTGGAGAAGAAGAACAATGTGAAGGGTGGTCGTATCAAGAAGGACAATCCCAACCCTTCCAACAAAGCTGGCGACTTTAACCCTTCTTATGTGTTATGTCGTGCTAGTGATGGGCATGTTTATGCCAAATTTGTTGATTCTCCTTATGAGTACATTGAATGGTCTATTTTGGTTCCTAAGACCCTTGTTACTAACATCGAAGGACCAATTACAAAATGGGTACCTAAAACCAAGCATTGATCTCTTGTAGGTGTTTGCTTCCGACAGGGGATCATGGTTGCTCGATAGTGGAGCCACAAATCATATGACCGGAAGCAAGGACTTGGTGGTGGATGTGCACAAGGTTTCATCTATACCCACCAATGTCGAGTGGGGTGATGCCTCATGTTCTAAGGTATTGGGGCTTGGCAAGGTTGTCATTTATCATGATCTCATGACCGAGAAAGTCATGCTTGTTGAGTCCCTTGCATACAACTTACTTTTCGTTCATCAACTTGCACTCATGGGCTTTGCCACCTTCTTTGATATTCATACCATGGCCCTCTTGTGGATCAAGACTCTTAAAGTAGCCTTTGTTGGGCATGTCGAGAATGGTCTATATGTGATTAACTTTTCAGAGCAACCCACTTAGACTGCGACATGCCTAATGGCTAAAGTTGATGTGGGATGGCTTGGGCATCGCCGTTTAGCCCATGTCAATATGAGATCCTTGCAAAGTCTTCTCAAGGGGTACCATGTCCGTGGACTAACAAATGTTATTTTTGCCAAAGATCGTGCTTGCAGTGCTTGTATCAAAGGAAAGCTACATGAGAAGGCTTACCCACCCATGACTATCATCTACTCAAAGAGGCCCTTGGAGCTCCTTCACATGCATCTCTTTGGGCCTCCATCCTTTGGTAGTCTTGGGGGTATAAAGTATTGCTTGGTGACTATGGATGATTACTCAAGATACACTTGGGTATATTTCTTCAAGAGGAAGAGTGAGACCCAACAAACCGTCATCTACTTTGCAAATGAAGCTCAACGTCAACACAATGCAAAGATCTTGACAATAAGAAGTGATAACGGCACCTAGTTCAAGAACTAAACCTTGGATGAGATTCGTAGTGATGAGGGGATCAAGCATCAATATTCAGCACCTTGGACCCCTCAACAAAATGGTGTAGTGAAGAGGAAGAACCGGACATTGATGGATGCGGCAAGGACCATGATGGCAGAGTTCAAGTCTCCATTCAACTTTTGGGCCGAAGCCATCAACACCGGTTGTCATGCATCCAATCGGCTCTATCTCCACAAAGGCTTGGACAAGAATCCATATGAGACACTCACCGACAAAAAGCCCAACCTCAAGTACTTCCGGGTGTTCGGGTGTAAGTGTTTCATTCTCAAGAAAGGTGTTCGTTTGTCTAAATTTGAGGCTAGAGCTCACGAGGGCATATTTGTTGGTTATGCTACAAACTCTCATGCTTACTGTGTCCTCAACAAGTCCACTGGACTCATTGAGGAGACGTGTAACGTGGAGTTTGATGAGAATAAAGGCTCCCAAGTGGAGCAAAGTGGTACTTGTGAAGTAGGTGATGAAATTCCTCCCCAAGCCATAAGAAGAATGGGTGTTGGTCATATCCTACCCATTGAGGAACCCCTTGTGGCCGAAGGAGAAGGACAATGTTCCACTCAAGTGGAGCCATCACCGACCCAAGACCCACACGCTTTCGAAGAACATGGTGAAGGCCCTCAACCAAATGAACAAGATCAACCTCAAGATGGTGGTGAACCACCAAGTGATGCCCAAGGTCAAGTTCTCACCACTGAGCAAGTTCAAGATCAAGAGCAAGCTCAAGATCAGGAACAAGCTCAAGACGACGCTCAAGATGATCAACTGACTGCTCCTCAACTCTCTCCTGAGGAGGAATTGGAAAGTCGTGCCAAAATTGCATCCAAGATCACCACCAATGATCATCTCATGACAAATGTGCTTGGAAGCTTAAGAAAGAGGGTAAGCACTCGTAGACAATTGACAAACTATTTTGAACATCACGCATTTGTTTCTTGTGTTGAACCCCAAAAGGTCTATGAGGCGCTCGAGGATCTGGATTGGATTAATGCCATGCATGAAGAACTCAACAACTTTGAGCACAACAAGGTGTGGATATTGGTGCCAAGGCCAAAGGAGAACCATAATGTTATTGGAACCAAGTGGACATTCAAGAACAAGCAATATGCTCATGGGATTATCGTTCGCAACAAGGATTGTTTGGTAGCATAAGGATACTCTCAAGTCGAGGGTATCAACTAGGTGAAATCTTTGCTCCTGTTGCTTGCCTTGAATCTATTCATTTGTTGATTGCTTATGCTTCTCATCATAACTTCAAGTTGCAACAAATGGATGTGAAGAGTGCTTTTCTTAATGGTCCTATTAATGAGATGGTGTATGTCAAACAACCCTCGGGGTTTGAGGATCCCGAGTTCCCCAATCATGTGTACCAACTTGATAAGGCACTCTATGGCCTTAAACAAGCCCCACGTGCATGGTATGAGCACCTTGCCGAGTTGTGGCAAGATCGTGGGTTTGAAATTGGGAAAATTGACAGCACTCTTTTTACTAAGAAGGTCAAAGGGGAGTTGTTTGTATGCCAACTATATGTTGATGATATTATCTTTGGTTCTCCTAACAAAGCTTTCAATGAGGAGTTTGCCGCTCTCATGACCTCGAAGTTCAAGATGCCCATGATGGGAGAGTTGAAGTTCTTTCTCGGGTTCAAAATCAAACAAAGAAGAGAAGGAACCTTCATCAACCAAGCCAAAACACTCAAGAAATTCTCAAGAGATTCATGCTAAGTGATGTCAAGCCGACTTCCACTCCAATGCTCGTCAAATGCCAACTTGACATAGTGAAAGTGCAACTATCCCTGGGTAGTTTTGGTAATTCCTAACAACATATAGCTCACTGAGCTAAATGCTATTTCAAGATAAATATTTCAGGAAAGCTCAATGATTGGCATGTCATGGATTAGAAAGTGGACCCCTCACAATGCTAAGGAGAAAAGGATTTGCTCGAGCTCAAAGCACAAGACTCTACATTTTCATTTTAGTGATCCAAGATCACATTGAGTCCATAGGAAAAGCCAATACTATCAAGAGGGGGTGAGGTGTTGCTTAATGAGTTTCTTGCTCAAAATGTGTAGTGATATGATCCAAAGCCCTCAACTACTTTCTCATATCCACATATGTCCCAAACCAAAAGTCAAACTCAGCCCTACCAAAACTTTATATCCGGAGCCACCGAGTTCTCTTGACATAGCCACTGCCAGAAACCCTAGTCTTTTCGGTCTCACCGATAGGGATCTCGGTCTCACCGAGATGGGATTGTAATCCCTCTGTTTCCCTTCGTAACGTTTCGGTCAAACCGAGACGAGCGATCGGTCCCACCGAGATTGCAATGCAAACTCTCTGTTTCCCTTTCGTAACGTTTCGGTCCAACCGAGATGAGCGAATCGGTCCCATCGAGTTTGCCTGACCAACTCTCTGTTTGTCTATTACCAAAATCGGTCCCACCGAGTTTGTGTAAACGGTCTCACCGAGATTAGTTATGCCCTAACCCTAAACAAATCGGTCCCACCGAGTTGACGTGTCGGTCCCACCGAAAATCATAACATTCACATTTTGAACTAAATCGGTCCGACCGAGTTTCATGATTTGGTCCTACCGAGTTTGGTAAATTGTGTGTAATAGTTAGATTTTGTGTGGAGGCTATATATACCCCTCCACCCACTCTTCATTCATGGAGAGAGCCATCAGAACGTGCCTATACTTCCAACATACATTTTCTGAAAGAGAACCACCTACACTTGTGTTGAGGTCAAGATATTCCACCCCAACCACATAAATCTTGATCTCCAGCCTTCCCCAAGTTGGTTTCCACTCAAATCTTCTTTCCACCAAATCCAATCCTATGAGAGAGAGAGAGAGTTGAGTGTTGGGGAGACTATCATTTGAAGCACAAGAGCAAGGAGTTCATCATCAACACACCATTTGTTACCTCTTGGAGAGTGGTGTCTCCTAGATTGGCTAGGTGTCACTTGGGAGCCTCTGTCAAGATTGTGGAGTTGAACCAAGCAGTTTGTAAGGGCAAGGAGATCACCTACTTCGTGAAGATGTACCCGAGTGAGGCAAGTCCTTCGTGGGCGACCGCCATGGTGGGATAGACAAGGTTGCTTCTTCATGGGTGGAGCCCTCCGTGCACTCTCGCAACCGTTACCCTTCGTGGGTTGTAGTCTCCATCAACGTGGATGTACGATAGCACCACCTATTGGAACCATAGAAAAAAAATCTCCATGTGAACATTGCGTTTGCTCTCTCAAACTCCTCCCTTTACCTTCATATGCAATTGTTTTACTTTCCGCTGCTATACTCTTAGAATTGCATGTGTAGGTTGATTGCTTGACTTGTGCAAAGTTGCTAAAATCTTCCAAGAACTAAAATTGGGAAAAGGCTAGATTTTTATTTGGTCAAGTAGTCTAATCACCCCCCTCTAGACATACTTTCGATCCTACAAGTGGTATCAGAGCTTTGGTCTCCATTTGCTTTGATTTCCATAGCTTTTGGTGGTCATAGCCTTGGTTTCACAACCTAGGAGAGTATTGCGTCTAGCGAGGGAAATTACCACCATAGAGGTCCTTACTTTGATGGTACAAATTTGCTAGTTGGAAGCATAAGATGAAAATGCATATTCTTGGACATAACCCGGCCGTTTGGGCTCTTGTGTGTATTGGCTTGCAAGGTGAATTCTTTGATGCGAGAGAACCAAACCGTGAAGCTACTGCGGAAGAGTTGAAGATGCTGCAATACAATGCTCAAGCTTGTGATATTCTCTTCAACGGATTGTGCCCCGAAGAATTCAACAAAATCAGCCGTCTTGAGAATGCAAAGGAAATTTGGGATACTTTGATTGATATGCACGAAGGTACCGACTCCGTCAAGGAATCCAAATTGGAGGTGCTTCAAAGTCAACTTGACAAGTTCAAAATGAAGGATGGTGAAGGCGTCGCTGAAATGTACTCTAGGCTTGCTCTCATCACAAATGAGATTGTCGGCTTAGGAAGTGAAGAGATGACCGATAGATTCAGCATCAAGAAGATCTTAAGAGCCTTGGATGGAAAATATGATACCGTGTGCACATTGATCCAAATGATGCCCAATTACAAAGATCTCAAGCCAATGGAAGTCATTGGAAGAATTGTTGCTCATGAGATGTCACTCAAGGATAAGGAAGAGCTCCACAACAAGACAAGTGGTGCTTACAAAGGCTCATGTGAAACTCCCACATCATCAAGTGAGAAGAAAACATACAAGAGAAGAATTGAGTCTAATGGTGAAGAACTTCAACAAATTCTACAAGTCAAGGATAAGGAAAGAAGCTCCAAGTCAAGATCCTACAATGACAAGAGATCTTCATGTCGCGAAAGAAATTGCTACAATTCTGGAAGACCCAGACACTACTCCAATGAGTGTACGGCTCCCTACAAAAGAAGAGAAGATTCTCCCAAAAGAAGGAGTAGAAGAGAAGAATCACCTCCAAGAGAAAGAAGGAGTAGGGATGATCGTTATGAACGAAGACCCTCTCGGAGAAGCAAGGATTCAAAAAGGAAGGATAAGTCATCAAGGAGCTACACAAAAGGAAGACATCAAGCTCATGTTCGTGAATGGGTATCCGATTCCGACTCCGATCATCACTCCGAAAGAAGTTATCACTCCGACTCCGAATATACTCAAGATGAAGGTGTTTCTCGACTAGCACTTGTGACAACCAACTCCTACGACATATTTGACTCACCAAATGAATGAATTGGAAGATGCTTCATGGCTAAATGTCCAAAGGTAACACACCCCGAGTATGTTGATTTCAATAGTGATGAATATGATTTGCTAGGATATGATGATTTACTTGTTGACAACTCTTGTTATGAAAACTATGAGGAACTTGCTATTAATCATGCTAATCAAGATAAAACGAATGACGATGATAAGAAGGATATTGAGCATCTAACTAAAGAACTAAACACTCTTAAGTTAGCTCATGAAACTACCTTGGAAGATCATCGAGAACTTTTAAAGATTCATGAGAAGCTAATCTTTGAAAAGCTTAACCTTGAGCAAGAGCATGAGTTTTTAAAGGCAATCAATGATGATCTTCACAAGAAAAACTCTTCTTACATTGCCAAGTGTTTACTCTTGTCTACTTACATGCCACAAGTTAAATCTAGCAACAAGAACAAGAAAGATTCTTCATCTAGTAGTAACAACTATCATTCTAAATCCAATGTTGTTGCTTCTAGTAGTTCTCTTGATTCCACTAATGATTCTCTTAGCCAAGTTACACTTGAGCAAGAAAATAGCTTATTGAAGGGAATTATAGAGAAAGGTGTGTACAAGAGCCTTGCCGGAAGTAAGCAATTTGAGGAAATTGTATGCAAGCAAGGAAGGCACCGGAATAATCAAGGTGTTGGTTTTGAACGAAAGTTCAATGCCAATGGAGTTGAGTGGGAAGAAGATCAATACCGCAAGACGAAGTTTGTTCCTCAACAAGAGAAGTATGATCCTACTTCTTTCAAAGGAACACAAGCTCAAGATGATCTTCCACCACAAGACCACAAGCAAAAAGGCAAGGACAAGCTTCAAGACGAGATTAGTGCATTTGAAGAAGCACCTAAGGCCTTGGTCAAGTGGGTTCCCAAGACTACACCAAGTTCTACTTCATCAAGTACGACTACAACTTCGAGGATTCCCATCAAGATGGTGTGGATCCCGAAGAAGAAGAGAAAGAGAGTTCTTTGAGGGTGACTCCGCCAACATACTTCACTCTTATCATTTTGGCAAGGACAAGTGCAAACAACTTCCATATCTTGCACTAGTTCAAGGAGTCACAAACCCTCTTGTTGGTAAGACAAGGGACAAGGTAACCTAATGCTTTCATGGACATCATCTTGTGTAGACATCACTCTATGTCTATGGATAGCCTTGCTTGTTCCTTGTGGGACTAACCCGTGTAGGTATTGGAAGTGCAACTTGTTGGGGAACATAGTAATGTCAAAATTTTCCTACGCACATGCAAGATCATGGTGATGCATAGCAACGAGAGGGAAGAGTGTTGTCTACATACCCTCGTAGACCGAAAGCGGAAGCGTTAGCACAACGCGGTTGATGTAGTCGTACGTCTTCACGGCCCGACCGATCAAGCACCGAAACTACGGCACCTCCGAGTTCTAGCACACGTTCAGCTCGATGACGATCCCTCGACTCCGATCCAACAAAGTTTCGGGGATGAGTTCCGTCAGCACGATGGTGTGGTGACGATCTTGATGTTTTACCGTCGCAGGGCTTCGCCTAAGCACCGCTACAATATTATCGAGGACTATGGTGGAGGGGGGCACCGCACACGGCTAAGAGATCAATGATCAACTATTGTGTCTATGGGGTGCACCCTTGCCCCCGTATATAAAGGAGTGGAGGAGGAGGGGGCCGGCCAAGGAGGGTGGCGCGCCCTAGGGGGGAGTCCAACTCCCATAGGGAGTAGGACTCCCCTTTTTCGTATTAGGAGTAGGAGAGGGAAGGAAGAGGAAGGAGGGAGGAAGGAATGGGGGGGCCGGCCCCCCCTCCCAATTCGGATTGGGCTTGGGGGGGCGCCCCCTCCCTTGCTCCTTTCCCCTCCTTTCCACTAAGGCCCAATAAGGCCCATATACCTCCCGGGGGGTTCCGATAACCTCCCGGTGATCCGGTATTGTCCCAATCTCACCCGGAACCTTTCCGGTGTCCAAATAAAGTCGTCCAATATATCGATCTTTATGTCTCGACCATTTCGAGACTCCTCGTCAAGTCCATGATCACATCCAGGACTCCGAACAACCTTCGGTACATCAAAATATATAAACTCATAATGAAACTGTCATCATAACGTTAAGCGTGTGGACCCTACGGGTTCGAGAACAATGTAGACATGACTGAGACACGTCTCCGGTCAATAACCAATAGCGGAACCTGGATGCTCATATTGGCTCCTACATATTCTATGAAGATCTTTATCGGTCAGACCGCATAACAACATACGTTTGTTCCCTTTGTCATCGGTATGTTACTTGCCCGAGATTCGATCGTCGGTATCTCAATACCTAGTTCAATCTCGTTACCGGCAAGTCTCTTTACTCGTTCTGTAATACATCATCTTGCAACTAACTTATCAGTTGCATTGCTTGCAAGGCTTAAGTGATGTGCATTACCGAGAGGGCCCAGAGATACCTCTCCGACAATCGGAGTGACAAATCCTAATCTCGAAATACGCCAACCCAACATGTACCTTTGGAGACACCTGTAGAGCACCTTTATAATCACCCAGTTATGTTGTGACGTTTGGTAGCACACAAAGTGTTCCTCCGGTAAACGGGAGTTGCATAATCTCATAGTCATAGGAACATGTATAAGTCATGAAGAAATCAATAGCAACATACTAAACGATCGGGTGCTAAGCTAATGGAATGGGTCATGTCAATTACATCATTCTCCTAATGATGTGATCCCGTTAATCAAATGACAACTCATGTCTTTAGTTAGGAAACATAACCATCTTTGATTAACGAGCTAGTCAAGTAGAGGCATACTAGTGACTCTTTGTTTGTCTATGTATTCACACAAGTATTATGTTTCCGGTTAATACAATTCTAGCATGAATAATGAACATTTATCGTGATATAAGGAAATAAATAATAACTTTATTATTGCCTCTAGGGCATATTTCCTTCAGTCTCCCACTTGCACTAGAGTCAATAATCTAGATTACATAGTAATGATTCTAACACCCATGGAGCCTTGGTGCTGATCATGTTTTGCTCGTGGAAGAGGCTTAGTCAATGGGTCTGCTACATTCAGATCCGTATGTATCTTGCAAATCTCTATGTCTCCCACCTGGACTAGATCCCGGATGGAATTGAAGCGTCTCTTCATGTGCTTGGTTCTCTTGTGAAATCTGGATTCCTTTGCCAAGGCAATTGCACCAGTATTGTCACAAAAGATTTTCATTGGACCCGATGCACTAGGTATGACACCTAGATCGGATATGAACTCCTTCATCCAGACTCCTTCGTTTGCTGCTTCCGAAGCAGCTATGTACTCCGCTTCACATGTAGATCCCGCCATGACGCTTTGTTTAGAATTGCACCAACTGACAGCTCCACTGTTTAATGTAAATACGTATCCGGTTTGCGATTTAGAATCGTTCGGATCAGTGTCAAAGCTTGCATCAACGTAAGCATTTACGATTAGCTCTTTGTCACCTCCATATACGAGAAACATATCCTTAGTCCTTTTCAGGTATTTCAGGATGTTCTTGACCGCTGTCCAGTGATCCACTCCGGGATTACTTTGGTACCTCCCTGCTAGACTTATAGCAAGGCACACATCAGGTCTGGTACACAGCATTGCATACATAATAGAGCCTATGGCTGAAGCATAGGGAACATCTTTCATTTTCTCTCTATCTTCTGGAGTGGTTGGGCATTGAGTCTTACTCAACTTCACATCTTGTAACACAGGCAAGAATCCTTTCTTTGCTTGATCCATTTTGAACTTTTTCAAAACTTTGTCAAGGTTTGTGCTTTGTGAAAGTCCAATTAAGCGTCTTGATCTATCTCTATAGATCTTAATGCCCAATATGTAAGCAGCTTCATCGAGGTATTTCATTGAAAAACTCTTATTCAAGTATCCCTTTATGCTATCCAGAAATTCTATATCATTTCCGATTAGTAATATGTCATCCACATATAATATCAGAAATGCTACAGAGCTCCCACTCACTTTCTTGTAAATACAGACTTCTCCAAAAGTCTGTATAAAACCAAATGATTTGATCACACTATCAAAGCGTTTATTCCAACTCTGAGATGCTTGCACCAGTCCATAAATGGATCGCTGGAGCTTGCACACCTTTTTAGCTCCCTTTGGATCGACAAAACCTTCCGGCTGCATCATATACAACTCTTCTTCCAGAAATCCATTCAGGAATGCAGTTTTGACATCCATCTGCCAAATTTCATAATCATAAAATGCGGCAATTGCTAACATGATTCGGACAGACTTAAGCATCACTACGGGTGAGAAGGTCTCATCGTAGTCAAACCCTTGAACTTCTCGAAAACCTTTTGCGACAAGTCGAGCTTTGTAGACAGTAATATTACTGTCAGCGTTAGTCTTATTCTTGAAGATCCATTTATTCTCAATTGCTTGCTGATCATTGGGCAAGTCAACCAAAGTCCACACTTTGTTCTCATACATGGATCCCATCTCAGATTTCATGGCTTCAAGCCATTTTGTAGAATCTGGGCTCACCATCGCTTCTTCATAGTTCATAGGTTCATCATGATCTAGTAGCATTTCTTCCAGAACAGGATTACCGTACCACTCTGGTGCAGATCTTACTCTGGTTGATCTACGAGGTTCAGTAGTAACTTGTTCTGAAGTTTCATGATCATCATCATTAGCTTCCTCACTAATTGGTGTAGGTGTCACAGAAACCGGTTTCTGTGATGTGCTACCTTCCAATAAGGGAGCAGGTATAGTTACCTCATCAAGTTCTACTTTCCTCCCACTCACTTCTTTTGAGAGAAACTCCTTCTCTAGAAAGGATCCATTCTTAGCAACAAATTTCTTGCCTTTGGATCTGTGATAGAAGGTGTACCCAACAGTCTCCTTCGGGTATCCTATGAAGACACATTTCTCCGATTTGGGTTCGAGCTTATCAGGTTGAAGCTTTTTCACATAAGCATCGCAGCCCCAAACTTTCAGAAACGACAACTTTGGTTTCTTGCCAAACCATAGTTCATAAGGCATCGTCTCAACGGATTTTGATGGTGCCCTATTTAACGTGAATGCGGCCGTCTCTAAAGCATAACCCCAAAACAATAGCAGTAAATCTGTAAGAGACATCATAGATTGCACCATATCAAGTAAAGTACGATTACGACGTTCGGACACACCATTACGTTGTGGTGTTCCAGGTGGCGTGAGTTGCGAAACTATTCCGTATTGTTTCAAATGTAAACCAAACTCATAACTCAAATATTCTCCTCCATGATCAGATCGTAGAAACTTTATTTTCTCGTTACGATGATTTTCAACTTCACTCTGAAATTCTTTGAACTTTTCAAATGTTTCAGACTTATGTTTCATTAAGTAGATATACCCATATCTGCTTAAATCATCTGTGAAGGTGAGAAAATAACGATATCTGCCACGAGCTTCAACATTCATTGGACCACATACATTTGTATGTATGATTTCCAACAAATCTGTTGCTCTCTCCATAGTACCGGAGAATGGCGTTTTAGTCATCTTGCCCTTGAGGCGCGGTTCGCATGTACCAAGTGATTCATAATCAAGTGGTTCCAAAAGTCCATCAGTATGGAGTTTCTTCATGCGCTTTACACCGATATGACCTAAACGGCAGTGCCACAAATAAGTTGCACTATCATTATCAACTCTGCATCTTTTGGCTTCAACATTATGAATATGTGTATCACTACTATCGAGATTCATCAAAAATAGACCACTCTTCAAGGGTGCATGACCATAAAAGATATTACTCATATAAATAGAACAACCATTATTCTCTGATTTAAATGAATAATCGTCTCGCATCAAACAAGATCCAGATATAATGTTCATGCTCAACATTGGCACCAAATAATAATTATTTAGGTCTAATACTAATCCCGATGGTAGATGTAGAGGTAGCGTGCCGACCGCGATCACATCGACTTTGGAACCATTTCCCACGCGCATCGTCACCTAGTCCTTTGCCAGTGTTCGCTTAATCCGTAGTCCCTGTTTCGAGTTGCAAATATTAGCAACAGAACCAATATCAAATACACAGGTGCTACTGCAAGCTCTAGTAAGGTACACATCAATAACATGTATATCACATATACCTTTGTTCACCTTGCCATCCTTCTTATCCGCCAAATACTTGGGGCAGTTCTGCTTCTAGTGACCAGTCTGCTTGCAGTAGAAGCACTCAGTTTCAGGCTTAGTTTCAGACTTGGGTTTCTTCTCCTGAGCAGCAACTTGCTTGCTGTTCTTTTTGAAGTTCCCCTTCTTCTTCCCCTTGCCCTTTTTCTTGAAACTAGTGGCCTTGTTGACCATCAACACTTGATGCTCCTTCTTGATTTCTACCTCCGCAGCTTTTAGCATTGCGAAGATCTCGGGAATTGTCTTATCTATCCCTTGCATATTATAGTTCATCACGAAGCTCTTGTAGCTAGGTGGAAGTAATTGGAGAATTCTGTCAATGACGCAATCATCTGGAAGATTAACTCCCAGTTGAATTAAGTGATTATTATACCCAGACATTTTGAGTATATGCTCACTGACAGAACTGTTCTCCTCCATCTTGCAGCTATAGAACTTACTGGAGACTTCATATCTCTCAATCCGGGCATTTGCTTGAAATATTAACTTCAACTCCTGGAACATCTCATATGCTCCATGACGTTCAAAACGTCGTTGAAGTCCAGATTCTAAGTCGTAAAGCATGGCACACTGAACTATCGAGTAGTCATCAACTTTGCTCTGCCAGACGTTCATAACATCTGGTGTTGCTCCAGCAGCAGGCCTGGCACCTAGCGGTGCTTCCAGGACGTAATTCTTCTATGCAGCAATGAGGATAATCCTCAAGTTATGGACCCAGTCTGTATAATTGCTACCATCATCTTTCAACTTTGCTTTCTCAAGGAACGCATTAAAATTCAACGGAACAACAACACGGGCCATCTATCTACAATCAAACATAAACAAGCAAGATACTATCAGGCACTAAGTTCATGATAAATTTAAGTTCAATTAATCATATTACTTAAGAACTCCCACTTATAAAAACATCCCTCTAATCTTCTAAGTGATCACGTGATCCAAATCAACTAAACCATAACCGATCATCACGTGAAATGGAGTAGTTTTCAATGGTGAACATCACTATGTTGATCATATCTACTATATGATTCATGCTCGACCTTTCGGTCTCAGTGTTCCGAGGCCATATCTGCATATGCTAGGCTCGTCAAGTTTAACCTGAGTATTCTGCGTGTGCAAAACTGGCTTGCACCTATTGTAGATGGACGTAGAGCTTATCACACCCGATCATCATGTGGTGTTTGGGCACGACGAACTTTGGCAACGGTGCATACTCAGGGAGAACACTTTTATCTTGAAATATAGTGAGGGATCATCTTATAATGCTACCGTCAATCAAAGCAAGATAAGATGCATAAAAGATAAACATCACATGCAATCAATATAAGTGATATGGTATGGCCATCATCATCTTGTGCTTGTGATCTCCATCTTCGAAGCATCATCATGATCACCATCGTCACCGGCGCGACACCTTGATCTCTATCGTAGCATCGTTGTTGTCTCGCCAATCTTATGCTTCCACGACTATCGCTACCGCTTATTGATAAAGTAAAGCATTACAGCGTGATTGCATTGCATACAATAAAGCGACAACCATATGGCTCCTGCCAGTTGCCGATAACTCGGTTACAAAACATGATCATCTCATACAATAAAATTTAGCATCATGTCTTGACCATATCACATCACAACATGCCCTGCAAAAACAAGTTAGACATCCTCTACTTTGTTGTTGCAAGTTTTACGTGGCTGCTACGGGCTCAGCAAGAACCGTTCTTACCTACGCATCAAAACCACAACGATAGTTTGTCAAGTTGGTGCGGTTTTAACCTTCGCCAGGACCGGGCGTAGCCACACTCGGTTCAACTAAAGTTGGAGAAACTGACACCCGCCAGCCACCTGTGTGCAAAGCACGTCGGTAGAACCAGTCTTGCGTAAGTGTACGCGTAATGTCGGTCCGGGCCGCTTCATCCAACAATACCGCCGAACCAAAGTATGACATGCTGGTAAGCAGTATGACTTATATCGCCCCCAACTCACTTGTGTTCTACTCGTGCATATAACATCAACGCATAAAACCTGGCTCTGATACCACTATTGGGGAACGTAGTAATTTCAAAATTTTCCTATGCACACGCAAGATCATAGTGATGCATAGCAATGAGAGGGGAGAGTGTTGTCTACGTACCCTCGTAGACCAGAAGCGGAAGCGTTAGCACAGCGCGGTTGATGTAGTCGTACGTGTTCACGGCCCGACCGATCAAGCACCGAAACTATGACACCTCCGAGTTCTAGCACACGTTCAGCTCGATGACGATCCCCGGACTCCGATCCAGCAAAGTTTTGGGGATGAGTTCCATCAGCACGACGGCGTGGTGACGATCTTGATGTTTTACCGCCACAGGGCTTCGCCTAAGCACCGCTACAATATTATCGAGGACTATGGTGGAGGGGGGAACCGCACACGGCTAAGAGATCAATGATCAACTGTTGTGTCTATGGGGTGCCCCCTTGCCCCTGTATATAAAGGAGTGGAGGAGGGGGCGGCCAAGGAGGGTGGCGCGCCCTATGGGGGAGTCCAACTCCCACAGGGAGTAGGACTCCCCTTTTTCCTATTAGGAGTAGCAGAGGGAAGGAAGAGGAAGGAGGGAGGAAGGAAAGGGGGGCCGGCCCCCCTCCCAATTCGGATTGGGCTTGGGGGGCGTGCCCCCTCCCTTTCTCCTTTCCCCTCCTTTCCACTAAGGCCCAATAAGGCCCATATACCTCTCGGGGGGTTCCGATAACCTCCGAGTGATCCGGTATTGTCCCAATCTCACCCGGAACCTTTCCGGTGTCCAAATAAAGTCGTCTAATATATCGATCTTTATGTCTCGACCATTTCGAGACTCCTCGTCAAGTCCATGATCAAATCCGGGACTCCGAACAACCTTCGGTACATCAAAATATATAAACTCATAATGAAACTGTCATCGTAACGTTAAGCGTGCGGACCCTACGGGTTCGAGAACAATGTAGACATGACCGAGACACGTCTCCGGTCAATAACCAATAGCGGAACCTGGATGCTCATATTGGCTCCTACATATTCTCTGAAGATCTTTATCAGTCAGACCGCATAACAACATACGTTTGTTCCCTTTGTCATCGGTATGTTGCTTGCCCGAGATTCGATCGTTGATATCTCAATACCTAGTTCAATCTCGTTACCGGCAAGTCTCTTTACTCGTTCTGTAATACATCATCTTGCAACTAACTTATCAGTTGCATTCCTTGCAAGGCTTAAGTGATGTGCATTACCGAGAGGGCCCAGAGATACCTCTCCGACAATCGGAGTGACAAATCCTAATCTCGAAATACGCCAACCCAACATGTACCTTTGGAGACACCTGTAGAGCACCTTTATAATCACCCAGTTACGTTGTGACGTTTGGTAGCACACAAAGTGTTCCTCCGGTAAACGGGAGTTGCATAATCTCATAGTCATAGGAACATGTATAAGTCATGAAGAAAGCAATAGCAACATACTAAGCGATCGGGTGCTAAGCTAATGGAATGGGTCATGTCAATCACATCATTCTCCTAATGATGTGATCCCGTTAATCAAATGACAACTCATGTTTATGGTTAGGAAACATAACCATCTTTGATTAACGAGCTAGTCAACTAGAGGCATACTAGTGACTCTTTGTTTGTCTATGTATTCACACAAGTATTATGTTTCCGGTTAATACAATTCTAGCATGAGTAATAAACATTTATAATGATATAAGGAAATAAATAATAACTTTATTATTGCCTCTAGGGCATATTTCCTTCACAACTCACTCCAAAGGATTGCTCCAAATGATCTACATCAACATTGGGCATCCACATATTCATTACCTACATGAAGTCATCATCGACAAAACCCAAGGTTAGTTCATCCCTCTTAGGGGGGACATCACATCTAGGGGGAGCTTTACTCTAAAATTGAGCTAAAACAACTCTAATGGTGTGAGCGCAACAATGCTTTATGCAAAAGTGGTAACCCCACTTGTGCTTAACCGATGAGTATGACCTATGATCAAATGTTCTCATTTGACTCCTAAGTCAATATACTCATATATAGATGACCTAGTCATCGCCAATTGCTTGATAGATGCTAGAGTGTCTATGCATGCTTTGTCACATATTTCATTTGCCATTTTGTTGTGTGAGCATGTTGGATGCATATTTCTCTCATTCGAGGACATCCATTTGTTGCTTTGATTGTTTGGCTTTTTCTCTTTTGCCAAATGGATGGACAAGAATGCCTAAGAACTCCCTCTAGCTATATGTGCTTTCCTCGTCTCAAACTCTATTCATGCTACATCACAAAGTTTGATCAAGTCAGATTCGAACCACTCTATGTGAGGAGCACTCGGAGTCCCCGATTCGTCATAGACTTACACTTCCAAAACCTCTTTGTGCATTTCGGTCTGACCGATTCATCCTTTTCGGTCCTACCGAGATCACTTAGTTGATCTAGGTTTTCAATCTCAGTGCAACCGATTAGAACCTTTTGGTCACACCGAGTTGCAGTAACTGCCTGCAGTTTGGCATCTCGGTGCCACTGAGTTGTTCCACTCGGTCACACCGACAGGGTCAGGTTATATATACTGACGGGTAAAATTTTGGAAAATTATCCAAAACCCTTCACCCACGCGTAACCTTCTCTGCCTCTCTGGGTCTCCGGATCGTCCTCTCGCCGCCAGCGACCTCCCGCCACTGGTCTCCGCCGCCGTCAACGGCAATCTACCCCGCCGTTGCCGCCGTAGCGAACACTCGCCGCTCTAGGGTAAGTGTTCGACCCCTTGTGTTGTCTTTTTCACTCCGATTCCAAGCCCAAGAACAATGCCATGTTTCTTGCCACGATTGAGATTGATCCATCCAGATAAAACTTCCTTTGGTCTAGATTGATTCGAAAATTTTAGGGTTAGCTCTCCGCATAACTCATCTTGGACCGACCGAAATGTAGAAATTGGTCTCACCAATTCGGCCTTGGCCATTGCACATGCGCTTTTTGGTCCAACCAAAACGTGCAAATTGGTGTGACCGAGTTCAAGATTCTATGAAAGCCTAGCAATCTCGGTGCCACCAAACTGTGACTCGGCCCAACCGAGTTCACTAGTTTAGATTCCAAGTGTTGCTTTGGTATCACCGAGTTTGTCAATTCGGTAGCTCCGAGATCACTTCTGTAGAGAACTAAAACTAAGCTTTTTGACTCAATTGTTTTGGAAAACCTCTATACTTTGTGATGCTCATCTATTCTACCTCATCTACAACCTATTCACAGGGTCTGCTGACAGTTTGCCTAAAGATGTCTTATCAAAGTGACAGTCAGAACAAGTCTGAAGAGCAGGTTCAGTTGAGTGAGGGCACTAGTCCCTCCAGCAGCTATGATGAGGGAAGCAGGAGCACACCTAGTAACCTACCAAAAGCAGCTACCAGGACAAGGAAGAAGAAAACCTCAGATTCTAAAGATGAGGATTATGTGGGTGTTGAGGATGAGGCCACTTCAAGGAAAAAGGTGCTGAAAAAGGAGTATGGCACAGCTGCTGCAAGTAAGCCAGGACTGAAAACAAAGGCTCCAGCAAGAAGAGTTCCAATGTCAAAAGTGAGAGCCTCCACTCAAGAAACAATGGAGTTCACTCTTGAACCCAAAGAAGGAGGTGAAGGCAAGAAGAGGAAAGAAAGGGTTAAGAAGACCATTGCCAGAGTTATTGGCAAGCCATCAATGATGAGAGATGATGAATAAGAGGAAGAGGATGCTGCTCCAGCACACAAAGCTCAGAAGTTTATGGGAGATGCAATCAGATCAGGGGCTGCTCCATCTAATCCCAAGTCTGCTCCCAAAGCTCTAGCTCAAAAGTCTGCACCCAAGAGAAGCACCAGGAACATTCCTGTTGCAGAAAAGAACAAGGCCCCAGTGCCTGAGATTGTTGATGAAGAAGATGATGAAGTCCAAGTGCTAAGGAAGCTCAAGCCCAAGATCCCTGAGCACAATGATGCACATCCTATTGCAGAAAATATGAAGATCAGGAAGGATTCATGACTGAGATTATGGAGACAGACTGATCCATATGCTGTCAGGAGGAGAACTGTTGTGGATTACAGGTTCCACACAAAGGAACAACAAGACTTTTATGAGACTGTCCTGCTTGACAAGAAGCCCATAGTGTGTGACATGAGATGGATTGACTGGGAGTACATCAGGGAGAATGAGGATCACTATCCAGGAGTATATGACAGCTTCAAAGCATGTGGAGTTGATACATTTGTTGCCCAAAAGCTCACCAAGTGGAACGATGAGCTCATCATGTAGTTTTACACCACACCCCACTTCTATCCAGATGGAAGGATAGTTTGGATGTATGAAGGTACTAGGTACCAATCCACTATTGAAGAATGGGCTCAGTTGATCAATGCCCCAGAAGAACATGAGGATGACTTGAATGTTTATGCCGAGAAGAAGAAAGACCACAACACTATGGCACACATATACAGAGAGATCCCAGATGATGCTTTAGCGACTCATAAGTTTGGATCTGTCCACTTCTTGTTGTCTCCTCTGCCTACCATCAACTGGATCCTAAGGCACACATTGCTACCCTAGTCAGGTGATCACAAGATGATCGGAGGACATGCTATCAATTTGCTACATTTGTTTGGTGTGCCTCAAAAGTTCAAAGTCATGAGTCTGATTGTAGAGACAATCAAAAGGACAGCGGCTGATCAGAAGAGAAGCTGTGGGTATGCCCCACAAATTTAGGAGCTCATCAACTCCAAGATGGGCACAGGCAAATATCTATTGGATAAGGAGCACCTGGCCATATACGCTGAATTTGAAGACAACACAGTTGTGATGGATGAGAATGAACTATCATCAGTTCAAGCACAGGAGAAGAAAGCCAAAGATGAGAAAGCTGCAAGGATGCCAACTATTGAAGAGGCATCTCAAGTGTTCTTGAAGACCAAGCAAGATCAGCTTGGATATTTGATCCAATCCACTTTGAGGATTGAGAAGGGCTTGGCCACCCTGACTCAAAACCAGGAGAGTTTGGAGAGGATCATTGAGCAGAAATTATATGATCTTGATGTCAAAGTAACTGAGATTCAGTCAGCAGTTGAGAAACTTCTAGAGGAAGTGGAGGAGAAGAAGGGCAAGTCAACTACAGATGCTTTTGCTAGAGTACCCCGAAGCCAGAGGTCTGCTCCAGTGCTAGTCACAGATACTAGAGCTACAACATCAGCACCAGCAGCTACAGCTCCAGTGCCACCGCCAGCAGCCACTCCATCATCTCCAACTACTTCAACTGATGCCTTCGTCCTTGGAGTTCTCTCTGCACCACCTCCCGAAGATCAAGCCTGAGAGACGTTTAGCACTATGCATTTTTGAACTTTTTGGTAACTTGTTGCCAAAGGGGAAAAATGTATAGATCATAGGCTTCGAGAGAGAGTGTTGCTTTTTATCTCTCTTGTTTTTTGTTGAACTTGTTTATTGTGTGCTTGTGTGAGATACTTTATGTTCTTGTGAGATACTTGTTTGATCACGTGTTTGATCATATGCTACCCTTAATGCTTGCTGGATGATATTATCTCTTATATCCTTATATGATAATTCACTTGCTTGGTGATGAGTGCATGCTTTTAATTTCTCTCATTTTGAGCGCTCCACCAAGATGTATGTGACATGGAAGAGTAACCCATGATCCTAATCGATTGTGCATTTGCATTCAAAAGGAAATTTTAAATAATGCACAAATTTAGGGGAGCTCTTGCTTGTCACATACTTCTCAAAGAGACGATGTTTTTAAATCTTATTATCATTTGTCGAAGCTTTGATCTATATGTTGTCATCAATTACCAGAAAGGGGGAGATTGAAAGTGCAACTATCCCTGGGTGGTTTTGGTAATTCCTAACAACATATAGCTCATTGAGCTAATACTATTTCAAGATAAATATTTCAGAAAAGCTCAATGATTGGCATGGCATGGATTAGAAAGTGGACCCCTCACAATGCTAAGGACAAAAGGATTGGCTCAAGCTCAATGCACAAGACTCTACATTTTTCATTTTAGTGATCCAAGATCGCATTGAGTCCATAGGAAAAGCCAATACTATCAAGAGGGGGTGAGATGTTGCTTAATGAGTTTCTTGCTCAAAATGCTTAGTGATATGCTCCAAATCCCTCAACTACTTTCTCGTATCCACATATGTCCCAAACCAAAATTCAAACTCGGCCCTACCGAAACTTTCTATCCGACACCACCGAGTTCTCTTGACATAGCCACTGCTAGAAACCCTAGTCTTTTCGGTCTCACCGATAGGGATCTCGGTCTCACTGAGATGGGATTGTAATCCTTCTGTTTCCCTTCGTAACGTTTCGGTCAAACCGAGATGAGCGATCGGTCCCACCGAGATTGCAATGCAAACTCTCTGTTTCCCTTTCGTAATGTTTCGGTCAAACCGAGATGAGTGAATCGGTCCCACCGAGTTTTCCTGACCAACTCTCTGTTTCTCTATTACCAAAATCAGTCCCACCGAGTTTGTGTAATCGGTCTCACCGAGATTACGTTATGCCCTAACCCTAAAGAAATCGGTCCCACTGAGTTGACGTGTCGGTTCCACTGAAAATCCTAACGTTCACATTTTTTACTAAATCGGTCCGACCGAGTTTGGTAAATTGTGTGTAACAATTAGATTTTGTGTGGAGGCTATATATACCCCTCCACCCACTCTTCATTCGTGGAGAGAGCCATCAGAACGTGCCTACACTTCCAACATACATTTTCTGAGAGAGAACCACCTACACTTGTGTTGAGGTCAAGATATTCCATTCCAACCACATAAATCTTGATCTCTAGCCTTCCCCAAGTTGGTTTCCACTCAAATCTTCTTTCCACCAAATCCAATCCTATGAGAGAGAGTTGAGTGTTGAGGAGACTATCATTTGAAGCACAAGAGCAAGGAGTTCATCATCAACACACCATTTGTTACCTCTTGGAGAGTGGTGTCTCCTAGATTGGCTAGGTGTCAATTGGGAGCCTCCGTCAAGATGGTGGAGTTGAACCAAGGAGTTTGTAAGGGAAAGGAGATCGCCTACTTCGTGAAGATCTACCCGAGTGAGGCAAGTCCTTCATGGGCGACGGCCATGGTGGGATAGACAAGGTTGCTTCTTCGTGGACCCTTCGTGGGTGGAGCCCTCCGTGGACTCGCGCAACTATTACCCTTCATGGGTTGAAGTCCCCATCAACGTGGATGTACGATAGCACCACCTATCGGAACCATGGATAAAAAATCTCCATGTCAACATTGTGTTTGCTCTCTCAAACTCCTCGCTTTACCTTCATATGGAATTGTTTTACTTTCCGCTGCTATATCTTAGAATTGCATGTGTAGGTTGATTGCTTGACTTGTGCAAAGTTGCTAAAATCTGCCAAGAACTAAAATTGGGAAAAGGCTAGATTTTTATTTGGTCAAGTAGTCTAATCACCCTCCTCTAGACATACTTTCGATCCTACACATAGATCCCAATGGTAAAGCGGTGGATCAAAAGGGTATATCCCTCCATGATTGGCTCCTTGCTTTACTTTTGTGCATCCAGACTAGATATCATGTTGAGTGTGGGAATTTGTGCACGGTTTCAAGCCGCACCTGAGGAAAGCCACTATGTGGCGGTCAAGCGAATCTTTCGATATTTGGATCATGCCCCAAACTTTGGCTTATGGTACCCAAGAGGAGCTAACTTCAACCTTGTGGGCATTTCGGACTCGGATTGAGCGGGAGACAAAGTGGATAGGAAGTCCATTTCCGGAGGGTGCCGATTTCTTGGTTGATCTTTGGTGAGTTGGTCTTCTAAGAAGCAAAGTTGTGTGTCTCTCTCATCCATCAAAGCGTAGTATGTGGCCGCCGGTAGTTGTTGTGCTCAACTTCTATGGATGAGGCAAACTTTAAAGGATTACGGTGTCACTTGTGACAAAGTGCCTCTTTGGTGTGACAATGAAAGTGTCGTGTCGCTTGAAGGTACGTCGGTATTTCCCCAAAGAGGAAGGGATGATGCAGCACAGCGGCGGTAGGTATTTCCCTCAGATATGAAACCAAGGTTATCGAACCAGTAGGAGAATCAAGAAACACAACGTAAACAACCCCTGCACACAGATAACAAATCCTCGCAACCCGACGTGTTAAAGGGGGTGTCAATACCTTTCGGGTAACGGTGCCAGAAATTGGTGCGTGACGAGAAAAAGTTGTAATAGAATGAATAAATAGATTGCAAATAAAATAAAGTGCAGCAAAGTATTTTGGGGTTTTTTGGATTAATAGATCTAAAAATAAACGCAAAGGAAAATAGATCGCAAAGGCAAATAATATGAGAAAGAGACCCAGGGGCCGTAGGTTTCACTAGTGGCTTCTCTCGAGAAAAATAACAAACGGTGGGTGAACAAATTACTGTTGGGCAACTGATAGAACTTCAAATACTCATGACGATATCTAGGCAATGATCATTACATAGGCATCACATCCAAGATTAGTAGACCGACTCCTGCCTGCATCTACTACTATTACTCCACACATCGACCGCTATCCAACATGCATCTAGTGTATTATTCATGGAGAAATGGAGTAATGCAATAAGAATGATGACATGCTGTAGGCAAGATCTATCTATGTAGAGATAGACCCCATCTTTTTAACCTTAGTAGCAACGATACATACGTGTCGGTTCCCCTTCTGTCACTGGGATCAAGCACCGTAAGATTGAACCCACTACAAAGCACCTCTTCCCATTGCAAGATAAATAGATCAAGTTGGCCAAACAAAACTCCAAATATCGGGGAAGATATACGAGGCTATAAGCAATCATGCATATAAGAGATCAAAGAAACTCAAATAACTTTCATGGATAAAAAGAGATAGATCTGATCATAAACTCAAACTTCATCGGATCCCAACAAACACACTGCAAAAGAGTTACATCATATGGATCTCCAAGATACCATTGTATTGAGAATCAAACGAGAGAGAGGAAGGCATCTAGCTACTAACTATGGACCCGAAGGTCTACAAAGAACTACTCACGCATCATCGGAGAGGCAGCAATGGAGGTGGTGAACCCCATCCGAGATGGTGTTTAGATTGGGTCTGGCGGTTATGGACTTTGCGGCGGCTGGATCAATATTTTGCCAGCTCCCCTAGGATTTTGGGAATATTGGGGTATTTATAGAGCAAAGAGGCGGTCCGGGGGGCACCCGAGGTGGGCACAACCCACCAAGGCGCGCCTGGGCCTCCTGGCACGCCCTGGTGGGTTGTGCTCCCCTCGGAGCACCCCACAGGCGCAGCCAGGGCCTGTTGTGTTCCTTCTGGCCCATAAAAATTCTCCGTAAAGTTTCGTGGCATTTGGATTCCGTTTGACATTGATTTTCTATGATGTAAAAAAACGGAAAAAAACAGCAACTAGCCCTTGGCACTATGTCAATAGGTTATTACCATGCAACCCCCACCCCGGCAATGGCGACGCTCCCACCCCCACCCCCGCGATCTCCACCCCCTTCCGGCGATCTCCTACACTAGCCACTAAAATCTAGTTCTTCTCCAGTGGATCTCTTCGGTGCTCCGGGATCTACACGTTCATACCCATCTTTAATGGGTTCCATGGAGGGTTCCACCCTTGGCCTGGACTTCTCCAAAGGTTTGGCTTTTGCGGAGAAGGTTTTCAGATCTACGGGCTTTTCGGTACACCCCATGGAGGACTCCCACATCTTCACCATGGTGGTTTTGTTTGGGCGCCACAACTTTCGTTTGAACGAGGATTCTGTGGCTGCGGCTCTAGAAGCAGCTATTGGTGGATCGGGCATTGATTTCATGGTGTTTTTGATAAAGGACAAGGTTTTTGGATTTCAAGTCTCTTGCAAGGTTGTTGCCATGATTATTCTTCGTCTTCGGTCTTTTTCTTGCGAACAATTCAAATGTTACTTCCATTTGTGGAGTAACGGTGGCCCTAATTGGAGTCGTGAGTTCAAGATCTGGAAATTGGAGTGTGATGCTGAGTGGATCCTAGTGAGTCCCTCGAAGAGACGTGCTGCTCTTGGGGTTTTTGCCCTGCACTCTAAGCCTTCGAAGTCTTCTTTCAAATTGGCTCATTCAATTGGCAAAAAGCTCTCATTTGCAGTTTTCCAAAGCTATGGTGCTTGCCAGGATTATCGTTATCCAGCTACGGAAAATTGCATTCGCGATGTTGAACAGGCGGGTTACTCAATTTCTTCTCATGAGCGGGTTATTATTCGTCCAACCTTGCTGGCGACTCTCCGGTGGACGTCGGCGAGACCATCTATCTCGTTTGGTACGGTGCATGATCTTCGGCCCCATGATCGCACGCCACCAATCTCGAGCGGGAATTCTGTTCCTTCGAATGAGGACGAGTCGGGCCAGTTGGGCCTGCTTCTGTGGACTCGGAGGGCCTTGCTAAGTCATCATCCTCCTCTGAGGTGGGCCGGGCTTCGCCGGTTTCCTTTGGGGAGCACCTGGATATCCCCTCGTCTCAACAAGCAAGGGAAGATTTCGAAAACTTAATTTCTGGTATGGTCGATGAAATTTCTACGTGCCAGCAGTGCCTGAAGAAGGGTCATTTTGCTTCTGCGTGTACATCTACGCTTTGGTGTATCTCTTGCCTCCGGTCTGGTCACGTCAGAAAAGATTGCAACAAATTTGCTAGAATCTTAGGGCTCGTGTGGCAAGCCAAACCTGTTAACGCTCCATCTTCCGAGGCGCGCTGCGGGAATATCTCTCTGACAAGTCCTTTACCAAACTTGGACCTCCCTTGCACTTCCGCATTTACACCGTCGTCCAGTTCCATCAGCCCTGGCCCCAAGACACCACCGACTTCGCCGCCTGCAACCCCTCCCCCGCCCCTTCACTCGCCGTCATTGGAGGCGGAGCTCCCGACCCCGATGGCCAACTTCCATTTGGATCCCCTGCGGTATGTACCTGCTGGTCACCACATCGTTGATGGGGGAGTAGATCGTCTGCCGCGAACCTTTGTGACGCCACATACCCCAGTTGTGCGCCGCCATGAGGAGTTCATGCTTGCGGAGGTAATGCCTATTCCTCAACCAGATGAGATTGGTGCTGCTAGAGAGGAAGTAGTGCAGTGGTTGCATGGGCATGGGGTTCATGTTCGGTCAGCTTAGCCTTGGATCCGGTCCGTTGGGCTTTTTGAGCTTCGAGATGCTGCCGTCAGATTTTCTCTGCTACAACTTCTGCCTCAGCCGCTGGGTAATGACCGTTTCGTGCGTTTTATGAAGCATGACGAAGGTGAAAATTTTCGGGGAGTTCAGGGTTTTCGTTAGGGACTTATTATGTTTCTTGGTATTCCGTTGGACCTTCGTAACACTGAATGCATTAGGGCAGCGGTAAATACTTTTGGCAAATTCCATCATTGGGTCAGTGAGGACCCCTATTTGGTTCGCTCTTTAGTCTTCGCTTCCTTCCCAGAGGATTTCCTTGTACCACGTGATGTGGTCTTCATGGATTTTGCGGCCTATGGTGGGGCGAGGGTTTCTTGGACTGCGCCTCTATACATTTTGGGAGCGAACTTTGCTGAGCAGATGCCCCAGGATGAAGATTGGATGCCCCTCAATGGTAATCCGCATCCAGTTCCGGGTGTTCCTTTCCCGGATTTGCCCCCGTTTAATCTTCCTGTCTACCCCGCCATGGGGTGGAATGCAGTCCCTCCTCCGCCGCTAGAGCCTGTGATCATTGAAGTGACCGAGGACAATTGGGGGAATGACCAAGACAATGAGCCTGCACCTGTTCAAGATCAAGAGTCAATGGTGGTGGATCTCTCCGCCCAGCCAAACTCCGCTACTGACCAGGATCCTCCCGTCATTGTGGTGGAGGATGATATATCTGAAACAATTATGCAGCCTGTGGTCAATGAAGATACAGCGAACAATTGGGCAATTGTGGTGTATCATCCTCCTACTGTCACAAAGGAGATTGCTCTGCCTGTGATTCCTTTTGGGCCTCCTTTGCCCCCGGAGATGATTTGGAGGTCTTTTGAGAACCTTTTGCAAGCTCCTGTAGCATTCTCTGTACCCAGGCCAGTGATGCTGCAGCCTTTGTCACCCGTTGTTCTGTCTAAGAGAAGCTGGGATTTGGCTTTCAGCGATTCGGACCTGCCACGTCTTACATGGAGGGAGGAGGAGCCAGCTCGGCCAGTTGCCAGGGCGCTTTTTTCTGATCCTATTGCTGTGCAACCTGTGCAGGTGCCCTCTTCAGCTGCGGTCAAAACTCGCAAGCCACGAAAGACTCTGGCACCAACTCCAATTGTTGACACCACAGTTCGACGCTGCACCAGAAGCTCGGCCCAGCGGGATGGTTTCAAGCCCACATTCCAGGAGCTCGCACTTCAGCCCAAGAGGAAGAAGCCAAAGGCCAAGCCTTTCACGGCCCAGATTTATGAAGAGCCTGCTTCTGATGGAATTCCTCCTGCAACCCCTGTCAGTAGACTCCAAGAAGTTGGACGTGAGCTTCAGATTGATGCTGCTCTGCTAACTGTGGATGCACTTATGGTGGACCCACCTGCTGTAGCTTCGCCTAAGCATGATGATTAGTGTGTCCCTGGCATATTGGGTTTTGCAAGCCCTTAATTTTGCTTTTTCTCTATTTTTAGGCAATTTCCTGCTCCTGGAACTTTGGTGCTTGGTGATGTTGGGACAGACTAAACTGTCGTTTCTTAAAAATGTGGTATTGTGTGCCCTGTGGTTTCTGGCCTTTAATTTTTGCTATAATGAGTAATAGCTGTAGAAACTGGAATGTTCTTTGTTGGAACGTAAGAGGCCTGAACTCTGAAGCTAGACAGAGGGCTGTTAGGCAAAAAATTGAGGAGAGCCAATGTTCAATAGCTTGTCTGCAAGAAACAAAATGTACTTCTTTTGACTCGCGGACAATCAAATCTTTCTGCCCTAAAAGATTTGACTCCTTTGTCTGTTCTCCTTCAATTGGAGCTTCTGGTGGAATTATTGTTGTCTGGAATTCTGCAGCTTTTAGTGGTACTGTAATTGAAGTGCAGCAGTTTGCTGTGGTGGTTCAGTTTACTTCCAGGCAAAATAATGATTCTTGGACTCTTGTGGCTGTTTATGGTCCTTGTCAGGGTGTAGCCAGGGACAACTTTGTTACTTGGTTATACAACCTGGCTATACCTGTTAATGAGCACTGGTTGCTACTTGGTGATTTTAATTTCCTCCGATCTGTGGATAACAGAAACTTACCGGGTGGGGACATAAATGACATGTTCATCTTTAACGAGATTATCGGTCACCTGGGCCTCCTTGAACTTCCAATCAAAGGCAGATCATACACATGGTCCAATATGCAGGATACCCCACTCCTTGAGCAGCTAGACTGGTTTTTCACCTCTGTAGATTGGATTTCTGATTACCCCATGACTGAAGTTTTGCCCCTGGCTAGGACTGCATCAGATCATGTGCCTTGTCTAGTATCCATCAAAACTTCCATTCCAAAATCAAACATCTTTAGGTTTGAAAACTATTGGCTTGAACTGGAAGGTTTCATGAATTGTGTTGAATCCTCTTGGAAGCAGCCCTCTCGGAAGACACACATAACTGCTAAAATTGCAGACAAATTTAAGTGTTTGAGAATGTGTCTTAAGAGATAGCAAATGAATATTTCCAAATTGAGGCTATTGATTAGCAAATGCAATCATGTCATTTTCCTTTTGGATGAATTAGAGGAGTGGAGGCCTCTTGTTATTCAAGAGAACAACTTCAGAAGAATTGTCAAAACACATTTGGAAAAGATTCTGCACTTACAGTTTCTGTACTGGAAGAAACGATGCTCTATCAGATACTTTAAGGTGGGGGGAGAAAACACTAAGTTTTTCCATGCTATGGCCACTGAGAGGCATAGGAGAAACTCCATAGCTAGTCTAAGACTACCTGATGGAACTGTAGTTTCTGATCACTCCCAAATGGCTGGACTTATCTGGAGCTGTTTTAAGAATAGAATGGGCACCTCTAGAGGGATTGTGATGGGTTTTGACTTATCTTCGCTTATCTCACCAGTGTCTGGCCTTGAGGTGCTCACTAGGCCTTTTGAAAAGGAGGAAATGGATAATGTGGTCAAGCATATGCCTGTGGATAAGGCACCTGGTCTGGATGGATTTAATGGCTTGTTTTTTAAGAAATGCTGGCACCTTATTTCTAGGGATTTTTATGAGCTAGCCCAGGCATTTCATGAGGGAAAGGCTGTCTTAGATAACATCAATAGCTCTTTTATTACTCTTGTGCCCAAAAAACTTTCTCCTGAGGAAGTGGGGGACTTCAGACCTATCTCTCTCACTAGTATGGGGCTTAAATTTTTGTCCAAAATGGCTGCAAATAGACTTCAAACAATGATCATGCAGTGCATCCATAAGAACCAATATGGTTTCATCAAAACCAGAACAATACAAGACTGCCTGGGTTGGACTTTTGAGTACTTGCATCAATGCCACCAGTCCAAGCGGCCAATAGTAATCCTTAAACTGGGTTTTGAAAAGGCATTTGACTCCATTGAGCATGAAGCTATCTTTCAAATTCTCAGGTATAAGGGCTTTAATGATAAGTGGATTCTTTGGATGAAACAGCTCCTTACCACTGGTACCTCTTCTGTTCTGCTCAACGGAGTCCCTGGGAAAAAGTTTGTTTGTAAGAAAGGTGTTAGACAGGGTGACCCTGTATCTCCCTTGCTATTTGTCATAGCTGCTGATCTGCTACAAACAGTGATTAATGATATGTACAGGAGGGGAATTCTGCATTTACCTATTCCCTGACATGATACAGACTACCCTGTGATCCAATATGCTGATGATACTTTGATCATCCTCCCTGCAGATAGGGTCCAACTCCTGGCTCTGAAAGATATGCTACAGGTGTTCTCTCAGTCCACTTGTCTGGATGTCAACTATCAAAAGTGTTCCATTATTCCAATCAATGTTGACTCTGCTGTAATGCAGGATTTAGCAACTGCTTTTGACTGCAAAATTGGTACAATGCCATTTACTTATCTGGGATTACCTGTGGGGACCACCAGACCCAAAATGGTAGACTTCATGCCACTGGTTGACTGTATGGAGAGAAGAATGACTGCTAGTTCTTCCTTCCTTAACCAAGGAGAAAGGCTACAGTTCCTAAACTCGGCCCTATCCTCTTTACCAATTTTCTTTATGGGTAGTCTTGCCCTCCCAGCTGGTATTCTGAAACAGTTGGAAAGAATTCAAAGGCAGTGCTTGTGGAGAAAGCATAGGGATGAGCCAGCTCCATCTCTGGCGGCTTGGGAACTCATATGTAGGCCAAAGAACAAAGGAGGTCTTGGTATTCTTAATCTGGGGGTTCAGAATGTGGCTCTCCTTCTCAAGCATGCCAGCAATTTCCTGAACAAACGACAAATTCCTTGGGTATCTCTAGTTTGGGACTCATATTATTTTGAGAGAATGCCCCAGGGAACAAATGACCGTGGCTCATTCTGGTGGAGAGATATTTGCAAAATCATGCAGCATTTTAGGGACTGCTCCTGGGTACAGATCAATGAAGGGGACACTGCTCTCTTTTGGTCTGATAATTGGAACCTTGGCTCTGAGACATCTAGTTTGCAGACTCGATTCCCAAGGCTTTTCTCTTTTGCCAAGGACCCTTGGATCTCAATTAAAGAAATTTTCAACACCCAGGATCTGCACCAATTTTTTCACCTTCCCTTATCGGCTCAAGCCTTTGATGAGTTAAATCTGATAAAGGTTTTAATGAACTCACACAGCAGGGACCCCAGCTTGAAGGATTGCTGGTTCTGGCAGGGCTCCTGCAAGTTTTATAAACCCAAGATGTTCTACTCGCACTCCTTTCAGTCTGAGTCCTCCAATCCTTTGCTCTGTTGGATATGGAAATCCTCCTGTACTCTCAAGATCAAGGTCTTTGCTTGGTTGCTTATTATGGATAGGTTAAACACCAAGGATATAGTTGAAAGGAGGCACTGGCACATGGAGGATGGAGTCCACTGTAGGCTCTGCCCTTTGCAGGCTAGGGAAACAAGAGATCACTTATTCTTCAATTGCAATTTCAGTGTAAGGGTCTGGAATTATCTGCAGATTGATTGGTCTGCTGGCACATCCATGATTGAGTTGGTTACTCAGGCAAGGAGAGGTTTTGCTAGGCCTTTATTTTCTGAAGTGGTATTCATTGCTTGCTGGCATATTTGGCTCACCAGAAATGCCAAAGTGTTCAGAAATGAGAGGGCCAGTTTCAATAAATGGAGGTTTGCTTTTCGGCAGGATATTAGCCTCATGCAACACAGGATAAGAGCTGCTTACAAGGAAGACCTGCTCAAATGGATCTCTTACCTCCCACCCTAAGCTAGTTTGGTAGGGCTTTCTCTTTTCTTTTTTGTTTCTTATATCCTGGTTACTCCTTGTAATCAACTTGTTGTATCTGTTATTCTCTCAATAAAGTTTTGATCTACTGTGGGGGTTTTGCCCCACAGTTCACAGTCAAAAAAAATGATATAAAATGACTATAAAATGATTATAAAAGATCCAAGATTGATAATATAATAGCATGGAACAGTCAAAAATTGTAGATACGTTGGAGACGTATCAGCATCCCCAAGCTTAACTCCTACTCATCCTCGAGGAGGGAAGTGATAAAAACAGAATTTTTGATGTGGAATGCTGCCTAACATGTCATATCATATTTCTTTTCTTTATAGCATGGACATTTGGACTTTTATATTGTTCAGAGCAATAGTCTTGTTTTGACATGATAATTAAATACTCAAGCATATCAACAAGCAACCATGTCTTTCAAAATATCAACGATAAAATAATCTATCACTAGCCCATCATGCTCAACCATTGATCCATTCATGAAACACATTCATATATTAGCTACACCCAATACTAAAGTATGATCATATTGCGTCCTAGTTGCTGCTTTTATAAGAGAAAATGTAAACTCAAATTCAAAAATAAAAATTGCATAAAGTAAAAGAAAGGCCCTTCGCAGAGGGAAGTAGGGATTTGTAGAGGTGCAAGAGCTCAAAGCGAAAAACTTAGAGATAAAAACATTTTGGGAGGTGTATCCATCCCACCAACGAAAATAACTTAGAGTTCCCAATACTTTTTGAAAGTGCTAGTTATCGACTAGAGGGGGTGTGAATAGGCTATTTTTATGAAAGTCTTCAAAACACGAGGGCTTTGAAGACAAATAGTAGAAATGAACCTATTGATATGAAGTGAAAGGTAGACTACACTAGAGAAGCCATAGTCAAGTAAGCAATGAAGTAAAAGCACGAAGACTATCAGCAGCTAGGTAGTATGGATCAAGATGAAAATAGTATGAAGCCAATAAACAACAGTCTTCACACAGTGAGGTCAATCAGATCATGCAAGTAGGCAATGACTTCACGAAGACAAACTATAAGTAAAGAGAGAGGTAAGGATAGAACAAGTTGCTTAGTGAGGACAGGTATTTGTTGGACCACTTCCAGTTGCTGTGACAACTGTACGTCTGGTTAGGGAGGCCGAGATTCAACTCAGAAGACCGCGTCTTCACCTTATTCCCCTTGAGCTAAGGACACACAGTCCTCGCCCAATCACTCTAGTAAGTCTTCAAGGTAGACTTACAAACCTTCACAGACTTCGTTCACCGGCGATCCACACTGACTCTTAGATGCTCAGAATGCGACACCTAACCGACTGGAGGATTCACAATCCTCAAGTGTAACAAGTATTTAGATCACGCAAACAGAAAGACTTCAGAAATGCCTAACACTCTTTGGCTCTGGGTGTTTAGGGCTTTGTCCTCGCAAGGATTTCTCTCAAAGGCTTCGAGGTGGGTTTCTCTCAAACGACAAAAGCCGTGCACTAACTCTAGCAGCCACCAATTTATGGTGTAGGGGGTGGGCTATTTATAGCCAGGAGGCAACCCGACCTGATTTGTTCGAAATGACCCCGTGGCACTAAGGAACTGACACGTGTCCAACAGTCAGATTTCAAACACACGCGGCAACTTGACTTGGGCTACAAGTAAAGCTGACTTATCTAGCTCTGGATAAGATTTGCTCTCATTGTCTTCACTCGAAGACATAGGATTTGGTTGAGCATCACTTCAGTCACTCTGACTTTGTTCACTTGGAACCCACTTAATAGTACGGTGGTTCCTATGACTCAACAAAGAAGAAAAGTAAACTACGAAACAACTATGTCTTTGCAATCCATAGTCTTCATACAATGTCTTCTCATGTCATAGTCTTCAATGTGAAACTCTTCATAGACCACCATTGTCTTCAATGTCTTCACACATTTATAGGGGTCATCTCCGGTAGGTAAACCGAATCAATGAGGGACTACTACCTGTGTTATCATGCAATTCTCACAAACACATTAGTCCCTCAACCAGGTTTCTCGTCAATACTCCAAAACCAACTAGGGGTGGCACTAGATGCACTTACAATTTCCATGCTTAGATATATCATAGGCGGTTCCCAAAGAGAAAATAAAGTTTATTCCTTTTTCCACCATACTTTCACTTTCCATGGCTAGCTGTATCCACGGTTGCCCTCCATACCAACACTTTCCAAGGAATTTATTATTTGACAACATAAAGTAAATTCATTTTTCATTTCGGGACTGGGCATCCCTAATACCTTTGTCTTACTCTCGTGCAATGACAAGTGAATAAACACCCATCTTGAGAATAACACATCTAGCATGGAAAATATTAGCCACCCCTCACCGCTCCGCGAGTGAAAACACACAAAAGAGAAGTTTATTTTTGAAAATTAGAGATGGCACATGCAAATTTGCTTAGAAAGGCAAAAGAATACTACATATAGGTAGATATAGTGGACTCGTGTGTCAAAACTTGGTTAAAGGTTTTTGGATGCACAAGTAGTGATCATACTTAGTGCAAAATGAAGGCTAGCAAAAGATTTAGAAGCGACCAACCAAGAAACGAATAATCTCATAAATGAGCATTAAGCATAACTAACACCGACTAATGCACCATAAGTAGGATATACTTTCATTGCACAACTATTGACTTTCGTGCTTGCATAGGGAATCACAAACCTTAACACTAATATTCTTACTAAAGGATAATTACTCATCAAGATGACTCACATATCACATCATCATATCTCAAAACTATAACTAAGAATCAAGTTTATTTTGTCCAATGATCTTCATGAAAGTTTTTATTATATTCTTCTTGGATATCTATCACTTTGGGACTAATTTTCATGTGTTGCTTTTCATAAGATCAAACAAATATAAGTGAAGATCATGAGCATAATTTTTCCCCTGTTTCCTGTTACCATCGACCTTAAACGCACAGTTCGGGACCCCTTACCCGAGATCCGCCGGTTTTGACAACGACATTGGTGCTTTCATTGAGAGTTCCACTGTGACATCATCAAAAGGTTCGATGGCTCCTTCGACCATCTACAGCAACGCTGTCCAAGGGGAAGTCTTCCTCCCCAGATAGACCTTCATATTCGGCGGCTTCGCACTACGGGCCAACTCGCTTGACAATCTGGAGCAGATCGAAAGCTATACCCCTGGCCATCAGGTCAGATTTGGAAGCTTGAATTATGTCACGGATATCCGCAGAGACTTGATCTTCAATGGATTCGAGACCACGACAGCTGCTCCCTGCCACCATGATGAACACGATGTAAGTCTGTCATCGGACCATACCCAGGAGATAGTACCTGTAGCTGCTCTGGCCTCAGCTCTGGAGCAGATCACGCCATCCGAGGACGGGAAGCTCAACCCTGCCGCGGAAGCCGCAGACTAAGCGGCATTGGAGCCACACACAGACCTAACCTCAAGTGACATCTGCGTCACCGGAACCATGGACTCGTCTCCGGCTACAGGTTCCGAACCTTGTGCGTCCGCGTACGTCAAGCTTGATCGGTCATTGATCGTCGAATTCAGCTCCGCGGACATCTTCTGGCACCGGCCTTTGGGCGATGTGTAAAGTCGTTAAGAGCACTATCCTTAGCGGGGGGCTCACAGCCGAATTATATCCGGTTTGAACTAGAGGCTGATGACAGAGAATTTCGCTTCCCACCCACCGCCCACTTCATAGCCACTGTTGAAGACTTAATCGACACGCTCGATTACGGCTCGGAAGACATCGACGGTATGGACGACGATGCGGATGAGGAGCAGGGCCAAGACCCGCCGTTTACCGGACGCTGGACGACCACCTCTTCTTACGACCTGTACATGGTGGATACACCTAAAAGAACTAACGATGATGACAAATAAG
>NC_053025.1:127203453-127333809 GCF_003073215.2 Triticum urartu | reverse complement strand
TTGTGAGGGGACTGCTATTTTATTATGGGCTGGAATTCCACGACTTAGCTCCGGAGTCCATCCTATCGTTGTATGCGAAGCGTTCCTCCGTTTTACCCCTCACATCGGATTATGGCTCAAGACTTTCAAAGTGGAGCCGAAGATGATCAAGGGACGGCACGCAGAGTGCGGAGGCGCTGTTATAAGCAAAAATGCTGATGCTCCATGGCCCGAGGGCTCTTTTCAAGAGGAGCTAGGCTTGTGGCAACGAGAGTGGTTTTATATTACCGCTTCCCGGAGCACCAAGTGGGTGGCGCTTCCTGCCTTTCGCTCGGGTCCCCCACCACGGCTAGCGTCATGGGTTAACAGAGGGTTGGATTGGGTTTTGCCCAAAGACGTGCCCCTGTTACAGGGCCGAATTAAGGATCTCTTGGAAGGAGACCTCAGCTTGGTCAAGGTGACGCAGGTCATGCTGATTCGCCGAATATTGCCCGGCAAACGTTGCCCCCTTCGCCTGTGGGAGTTTAATCCAGAGGGACCGCGAGCTCTCCAGAACTTTATGGGCGCAACGCCCACGGAGATGTATAGACTGTTCTTCAGATCACAAGAGAAGTGTCCGGATTTAACCGAGGACGCAGGCCTAAGCTGCAATCGCCCGGATACTCAAGTAAGCAACCTTGTGCCCAGACCTTCTATCCGTATAATTGTCATAAACTTGCCCCTAAAAGAGCCGTCCTTTTAAACATGACTGGATAGCGAAGGCGAAGCTGATCAAGTGTCCGGCTCCCCTTCCTAAAACCAGGCCGGATCCCGTGCTGGTCAGGATGCTAGAGATAATGCCTTTGGAGGGAGAGGACAAGGAAGCTATGGCCTCCTCAAAGGAGGCTTCTTCGAAGGGAGGAACCGACAATTCCTCTCCTAAGGGGAAGAAGATAGCTGCCTCTGACGACCTGGAAACCATGGCCTCGAAATAGGGGAGAAAATCGTCGTCAGAGGGTCCGACGCCGAGGAGTTCCTCGGCCGGACTACGCCCTCAAGGGGATCAGCCCTCCAGCGAGCCGTAAGTGGAGAAAAGATTTTCCTTTTGAGGGATGAGGGAAGTCCTTGATTTATATCTGAGAAGATTAACCAAACCTTTATCTTGTAGCTCGGACCTCAGCCCTTCTCAGCAGAGCTCATCTTCGGGGGATCTCCTTCCGGAGATGATGGAGAGCGGGACGCCTCCCCCTGCCGTGCCACCTAGCGAGGCGGGCGACCTTGAGGTGTCGTCGCGGAGGGTTTCTCCAAATCCAGCAGGGGCGGAAGGTGGCTATGTGGCCCCCCGAGGTTCTCTGCGTCCGGCCTTTGAAAGAGGTCATGGGACGAGCCCGGCACCGTCTGGTGCTCAGCCGGAGGAGCTAAAGATTCTACTGGGGCGAGCTTCTATCTCAGAGGAGCACCGCGCATTGATGGGCACGGTGATTGAAAGGATTTCATCCGTAGAGAGCGGATTGTATGAGGCCGTCAAAAGTTTACTGACGGGTTTCGAGGTACATTAGATAATGTATACTTTTGTCAGTTGCGCATGAATAAGATGCGCCCAGTGTAGATAGTAGCCCCTGAGACTCTGCGCGTCGTCAAGAAATGACGGCACACGGAGGATCATAATCCCAGGTCTAAGATGTCGCCTTTGAATGTAGGCGGCAGGGTGTCCAGAATCGAGCCGAACTGACGATTTTGCCGAACTAAAGCGGCAACTGGACATGGCAGATGCCGACATCACGCTTGTCGATAAGCGGCTTGATGAGGCTCAAGGTATGTAATTCCTCGGGCGGCATCAAGTAATAACAGTTTTATGCCTGTGTTTTATGATGTGTGTGCTTGACGCAGATGGTGCTGCCGCCGTGGAGAGTCTTAGGGCAGAACTTGCCCGAGCTAAAGGACAAGCCAGCGAAAGTGATGCGGCTACCAGGAAAGCCCTTGAAGAGCTAAGAGCCGAATAGGGTGCTCATTGCCGAAGCAAAGAAGAGATGGCCGAGATGGCCGAAAAGTTAAAAAGTGCTACAGACCGTTGCAGACTTCTTGAAAAAGAAGACCAGGCAAAACAGACAGACTTAGAGAAGGCCGTTGCCAATGCCAAGGACGTGCGCTCTACGATGAGAGCTGCGAAGGAGGAGCTGTGTCAGGCCGAACAGATTGCGGCTGGAAAGCCCTTTATGCTGTGAAGGAAATTTTGTGATCCGAAGTTTGCTCCGTTGGACCGGATGTGGAGTGTGGAGGATACCTATCTGGACTTGGCAGCGAGTGCTGCTGATGCGACCGAACACTTTCGAGATCAGAAAGATCGCGAAGTGGAAAAGCTTTTCTGGTCGCAGTCTCACAATCCAGAGCGTCCACTAGCAGTGGATGATCGTTTGGCTCAATGGGCCGAACTGAATAGGTTGTCTGGACTCGCCATGAAGTACGTCATGGGTCACCTGTGGCCGGGGAGATCGGAGCCGAAGAGTTATTTCAGCTTGGTGCAGCAATTCCTTGACGCGGTGCCGCGTATAAATGCAATGAAGAGGTCAGCATGCATAGAGGGCACTAGGATGGCTCTTGCCCGTGTTAAGACATACTGGGCAGAGATGGAGACCACCGTTGTTGCGTCCTGAGATTCGGACAAAAGCCGAGTACCCTTAGAGCACTATTTTTAGGAAGTTCTTGAAGGCGCTCATGTAATAGAGACGCAGTGCCCGAAAGATGCTATGTTATGATAGCATATGTAATTATAAAGTAATATTTTGATAAACTGTAGTGGCCTTTTTTATACTTGTGCCTCCAAGTATTGGGAACACCTCTTGTGCGGCCGTTTTAAGATATATATATATATATATATATATATATATATATATATGGAATCTGAAAGATGGCAGTCGTTGGCTTCAGCCCCCACGCACATAGTGCGGGGGTGCTCGCAGAAGATGCATTTTCACACTTAACCCAACGTCTTGGTCCTACAAAGGAGGTGATAGCGCAGCGGGCCAGGCAACCGGACTATAATGCTTTAACACTTTCACTTAGACATAGGAGTTTGACAGTGAGACTATTTAGGTAGCCCCTTGGTGGCAACTGCGCTCATCCGAGTTCGGGGCGCGTATGTGCCTGACCGGGAAGCGGCCCTTCGTTAAAGCGGAGGAATCCGATAGATTCCGATAGGTCATCGAGTGGCTAACCAGTCTCACGCTACATCATGACAGTCAGTTTTCGGCTTTCTCTACTGAGGTGCTCGCCCGGCCGAACCGGGGCACAATCACAGTAGTTCTCCTGGTGCTACCTTAGCCGATAGAGCGGAACGTAAGGTAGCCGAACTCAGGAGCCGGGCAACCCAACATTTGACCAAAGACATGATTCGGAGCTGATGCATATAATGCCAAAAGTCGCGACGCCGAACACTCCCTAAGGTGTTCGGTCTTTATGAGTGCGGGCGAAACAACACTCTTTATTAAAAAAGCCCCTAGTGTCCAGGTACGTGCAAAAATTCTGACGTGGCCACATGCCAACACGCCAGCCTCCTCCTTGGTTATATCAGAAAGAAAAAACCAGGGGATGTGTAGCAACAAGAGACAGAAAGAAAAAACCAGGGGATAATTAATCTCCGGGTGTGGTTGAATTGACAACTCAGCTGCTAATACTTTCAAATATTCTTTGGCTCCCCTTGTGTCGAATCTATAAATTTTGGTTGAATACTCTACCCTCGAAAACTGTTGCGATCCCCTATAATTGTTGTTTATCAAACTCCTACAAGCATATATTCCTCCCCCATAATAATTTTCAGTAGCATCATGAATGAATTCAACAATAAAACCATCACATAAATCATTATTTTCATGATTCATAAGCATAGAAATTTTACTACTCTCCACATAAGCAAAATTCTTCTCATTCATAATAGTGAGAGCAAATTCAATAAAATAACTATCATGGGAGGCATAATCCAATTGAAAACTAAAATCATGATGACAAGTTTCATGGTTATCATTATTCTTTATAGCATACATGTCATCACAATAAATCAACATAGATAGCAACTTTGTTCTCATAATCAATTGGAACCTCTTCCGAAATAGTGGATTCATCACTAAATAAAGTCATGACCTCTCCAAATCGACTTTTATCAATATTGTGAAAAGATTCAACACCCTCCAAAATAGTGGGATCATTACCTAGAGTTGACACTCTTCCAAACCCACTTTTATCAACATAATCATCATAAATAGGAGGCATGCTATCATCATAATAAATATTCTCATCAAAACTTGGGGGACTAACAATATCATATTCATCAAACATAGCATCCCCAAGCTTGTGGCTTTTCATATCATTAGCATCATGGATATTCAAAGAATTCATACTAACAACATTGCAATCATGCTCATCATTCAAAGATTTTTAGTGCCAAACATTTTAATGCATTCTTCTTCTAACACTTTGGCACAATTATCGGAATCCTTATTTCCATGAAAGACATTAAAAAGATGAAGCATTTGAGGCAACCTCAATTCCATTTTTTGTAGTTTTCTTTTATAGAAAAAACTAGTGATAAAACAAGAAACTAAAATATTCGATTACAAGATCTAAAGATATACCTTCAAGCACTAACCTTCCTGACAATGGCGCCAGAAAAGAGCTTGATGTCTACTACACAACCTTCTTCTTGTAGACTCGTGTTGGGCCCCCAAGCGCAGAGTTTTGTAGGACAGTAGCAAATTTCTCTCAAGTGGGTGACCTAAGGTGTATCAATCAGTGGGAGGCGTAGGATGAAGATGGTATCTCTCAAACAACCCAGAAACCAAATAATAAAGAGTCTCTTGTGTCCCCAACACACCCAATACAATGGTAGATTGTATAGGTGCACTAATCCGGTGAAGAGATGGTGATACAAGTGCAATATGGATGGTAGATATAGGTTTTTGTAATCTGAAAATATAAAAACAGCAAGGTAGCTAGTAACAAAAATGAGCAAAAATGGTATTTCAATGCTTAGAAACAAGGCCTAGGGTTCATACTTTCACTAGTGCAAGTTCTCTCAACAATGATAACATAATTAGATCATATAACAATCCCTCAATGTGCAACTAAGGGTCACTCCAAAGTCACTAATAGCGGAGAATAAATGAAGAGATTATTGTAGGGTACGAAACCACCTCAAAGTTATTCTTTCTAATCGATCTACTGGGCTAATCCTATAAGTGTCACATACAGCCCTAGAGTTCGTGCTAAAATAACACCTTAAGACACACATCAACCAAAACCCTAATGTCACCTAGATATTCCAATGTCACCACAAGTATTCGTGGGTTTGATTATACGATATGCATCACACAATCTCAGATTCATCTATTCAAACCAACACAAAGAACTTCAAAGAGTGCCCCAAAGTTTCTACTGGAGAGTCAAGACGAAAATGTGTGCCAACCCCTATGCATAAGTTCACAAGGTCACAGGACCCGCAAGTTGATTACCAAAACATACATCAAGTAGATCATGTGAGTATCCCATTGTCACCACAGATAAGCACATGCAAGACATACATCAAGTGTTCTCAAATTCTTAAAGACTCAATCTGATAAAATAACTTCAAAGGGAAAACTCAATTCATCACAAGAAGGTAGAGGGGGAGAAACATCATAAGATCCAACTATAATAGCAAAGCTCGCGGTACATCAAGATCGTGCCAAATCAAGAACACGAGAGAGAGAGAGAGAGAGAGAGAGAGAGAGAGAGAGAGATCAAACACATAGCTGCTGGTACATACCCTCAGCCCCGAGGGTGAACTACTCCCTCCTTGTCATGGAGACCGCCGGAATGATCAAGATGGCCACCGGTGATGGTTTCCCCCTCCGGCAGGGTGCCGAAATGGGCTCCCGATTGGTTTTTCGTGGCTATAGAGGCTTGCGGCGGCGGAATTCCCGATCTAGGTTTATTTCTGGGGGTTTCTATATTTATAGGAATTTTTTGTTGGGGAACGCAGTATTTCAAAAAAATTCCTACGATCACACAAGATCTATCTAGGGATGCATAGCAACGAGAGGGGAGAGTGTGTCTACGTACCCTCGTAGACCGAAAGCGAAAGCGTTAAGTAACGTGGTTGATGTAGTCGAACGTCTCCGCGATCCAACCGATCAAGTACCGAACGCACGGCACCTCTGTGATCCGCACACGTTCAGCTCGGTGATGTCCCTCGAACTCTAGATCCAGCTAAGGCTAAGGGAGAGTTTCGTCAGCACGACGGCGTGTTGACGGTGATGATGAAGTTATCGAGGCAGGGCTTTGCCTAAGCTCTACGACAATATGACTGAGGTGGAAATCTGTGGAGGGGGTAGTGCACACGGCTAAGAGATCAACTTGTGTGTCTATGGGGTGCCCCCTCCCCCGTATATAAATGAGTGGAGGAGGGGATGGCCGGCCTCCTATGGCGCGCCCTAAGGGGGGATTCCTACTCCTAGTAGGAGTAGGTTTCCCGCCTTCCCTAGTTGGAGTAGGAGAAGAAGGAAGAGGGAGAGGGAGAAAAGGAAAGGGGGGCCGCCCCCCTCCCAATTCAGATTGGGCTTGGGGGGCGCGTGCCTCCCACTTGGTCGCCTCCTCCTCTCTCCCACCATGGCCCATTAAGGCCCATTAACTCCCCGGGGGGGTTCCGGTAACCCCCCGGTACTCCGAAAAATGCCTGAACCTATCCGAAACCTTTTCGGTGTCCAAACATAGCTTTCCAATATATCAATATTTATGTCTCGACCATTTCGAGACTCCTCGTCATGTCCGTGATCACATCCGGGACTCCAAACTATCTTCAGTACATCAAATCACATAACTCATAATACATATCATCATTGAACGTTAAGCGTGCGGACCCTATGGGTTCGAGAACTATGTAGACATGACCGAGACTCATCTCCGGTCAATAACCAATAGCAGAACCTGGATGATCATATTGGTCCCTACATATTCTACAAAGATCTTTATCGGTCAAACCGCATAACAACATACGTTTGTTCCCTTTGTCATCGGCATGTTACTTGCCCGAGATTCGATCGTCGGTACCATCATACCTAGTTCAACTCGTTACCGGCAAGTCTCTTTACTTGTTCCGTAATGCAACATCCTGCAACTAACTCATTAGTCACATTGCTTGCAAGGCTTATAGTGATGTGCATTACCGAGAGGGCCCAGAGATACCTCTCTGACAATCGGAGTGACAAATCCTAATATCGATCTATGCCAACTCAACAAACACCATCAAAGACACCTGTAGAGCATCTTTATAATCACCCAGTTATGTTGTGACGTTTGATAGCACACTAAGTGTTCCTCTGGTATTCGGGAGTTGCATAATCTCATAGTCAAAGGAACATGTATAAGTTATGGAGAAAGCGATAGCAATAAACTAAATGATCAGAGTGCTAAGCTAACGGATGGGTCAAGTCAATCACATCATTCTCTAATGATGTGATCCCGTTCATCAAATGACAACTCATGTCTATGGCTAGGAAACTTAACCATCTTTGATTAATGAACTAGTCAAGTAGAGGCATACTAGTGACACTCTGTTTGTCTATGTATTCACACATGTACTAAGTTTCCAATTAATACAATTCTAGCATGAATAATAAAAATTTATCATGATATAAGGAAATATAAATAACAACTTTATTATTGCCTCTAGGGCATATTTCCTTCAGTCTCCCACTTGCACTAGAGTCAATAATCTAGATTACATTGTAATGATTCTAACTTCCATGGAGTCTTGGTGCTACTCATGTTTTGCTCGTGAGAGAGGCTTAGTCAACGGGTCTGCAACATTCAGATCCGTATGTATCTTGCAAATCTCTATGTCTCCCTCCTTGACTTGATCACGGATGGAATTGAAGTGTCTCTTGATGTGCTTGGTTCTCTTATGACATCTGGATTCCTTTGCCAAGGCAATTGCACCAGTATTGTCACAAAAGATTTTTATTGGACCCGATGCACTAGGTATGACACCTAGATCGGATATGAACTCCTTCATCCAGACTCCTTCATTTGCTGCTTCCGAAGCAGCTATGTATTCCGCTTCACACATAGATCCCACCAGGACGCTTTGCTTAGAACTGCACCAACTGACAGCTCCACCATTCAATAAAAATGTGTATCCAGTTTGTGACTTAGAGTCATCCAGATCAGTGTCAAAGCTTGCATCGACGTAAACATTTACGACAAGCTCTTTGTCACCTCCATAAACGAGAAACATATCCTTAGTCCTTTTCAGGTATTTCAGGATATTCTTGACCGTTGTCCAGTGATCCAGTCCTGGATTACTTTGGTACCTCCCTGCTAAACTAATAGCAAGACACACATCAGGTCTGGTACACAGCATTGCATACATGATAGAACCTATGGCTAAAGCATAGGGAATTACTTTCATTTTCTCTCTATCTTCTCCAGTGGTCGGGCATTGAGTCTGACTCAACTTCACACCTTGTAACATAGGCAAGAATCCTTTCTTTGCTTGATCCATTTTGAACTTCTTCAAAACTTTGTCAAGGTATGTGCTTTGTGAAAGTCCAATTAAGCGTCTTGATCTATCTCTATAGATCTTGATGCCCAATATATAAGCAGCTTCACCGAGGTCTTTCATTGAAAAATTCTTATTCAAGTATCCTTTTATGCTATTCAGAAATTCAGTATCATTTCCAATCAACAATATGTCATCCACATATAATATCAGAAATGCTACAGAGCTCCCACTCACTTTCTTGTAAATACAGGATTCTCCAAAAGTCTATATAAAACAATATGCTTTGATCACACTATCAAAGCGTATATTCCAGCTCTGAGATGCTTGCACCAGTCCATAAATGGATCGCTAGAGCTTACACACTTTGTTAGCACCTTTTGGATCAACAAAACCTTCTGGTTGCATCATATACAACTCTTCTTTAAGATATCCATTAAGGAATGCAGTTTTGACATCCATTTGCCAAATTTCGCAATCATAAAATGTGGCAATTGCTAACATGATTCGGACGGACTTAAGCATCGCTACGGGTGAGAAGGTCTCATCGTAGTCAACTCCTTGAACTTGTCGAAAACCTTTCACAACAAGTCGAGCTTTGTAGACAATAATATTACCGTCAGCGTCAGTCTTCTTCTTAAAGATCCATTTATTCTCTATGGCTTGCCGATCATCGGGCAAGTCAACCAAACTCCACACTTTGTTCTCATACATGGATCCCATCTCAGATTTCATGGCCTCAAGCCATTTTGCGGAATCTAGGCTCATCATCACTTCCTCATAATTCATAGGTTCGTCATGGTCAAGTAACATGACCTCCAGAATAGGATTACTGTACCACTCTGGTGCGGATCTTACTCTGGTTGACCTATGAGGTTCGTAGTAACTTGATCAGAAGTTTCATGATCAGCATCATTAGCTTCCTCACTAATTGGTGTAGGAATCACTAGAACTAATTTCTGTGATGAACTACTTTCCAATAAGGGAGCAGGTATAATTACCTCATCAAGTTCTACTTTCCTCCCACTCACTTCTTTCGAGAGAAACTCCTTCTCTAGAAAGGATCCATTCTTAGCAACGAATATCTTGCCTTCGGATCTGTGATAGAAGGTGTACCCAACAGTCTCCTTTGGGTATCCTATGAAGATACATTTCTCCGATTTGGGTTCGAGCTTATCAGGTTGAAGTTTTTTCACATAAGCATCGCAGCCCCAAACTTTAAGAAACGACAACTTGGTTTTCTTGCCAAACCATAGTTCATATGGTGTCGTCTCAACGGATTTCGATGGTGCCCTATTTAACATGAATGCAGCCGTCTCTAAAGCATAACCCCAAAACGATAGTGGTAAATCAGTAAGAGACATCATAGATTGCACCATATCTAATAAAGTGCGGTTACGACGTTCGGACACACCATTACGTTGTGGTGTTCCAGGTGGCATGAGTTGCGAAACTATTCCGCATTGTTTCAAATGAAGACCAAACTCGTAACTCAAATATTCTCCTCCATGATCAGATCGTAGAAACTTTATTTTCTTGTTACGATGATTTTCCACTTCTTGTTGGGGATATAACTATCAGTTAGGACCCACCCAAAAGGGGTCGGGTCAGCCCCAATGGCGGGTTACACTAGAAGCCCAATAAGCATGCAAGATGATAATTTATTAAATCTTATAGAAGGCCCAAAGGCCTGGAGGCGGCTTAAAGCCTGATATTATTATCCGCTGTATGTCAGGAAAGACTTGTAAAGAAAGGCATGAAAAGGAAGTCACCGAGCCGGACACGATTATGAGCCGGCCGGGACTCTGTAGGCCACCAGGAGTCAACCCGTGTATATAAGGGGACGACCCAGTGGCGGCTTAGGGCAAGAAACAAGAGATCGACAACCAACCCGGCGAGTTGAGCCTCTTGGTGATCGAAAACTCAGCAATACCAACACAACTAGACATAGGCTTTTACCTTCATCGTAAGGGGCCGAAGTAGTATAAAACCTCTCGTGTCCTTTGTCCCGATTAACCCCTTTAAGCTTCCTAGTTGCGATGGCCCTACGACTAAGTTCTTTCTCTAGGACATCTGCCGTGACAATTCCACGACAGTTGGCGCCCACTGTGGGGCCAGCGCATGGTGGATTTGAGTTCTTGAAGGGCAACTTCGAAGGGCTCAAGGGATACACTATGGGTCGGATGACCAGGAGTCGTGGCGGCAAGCTCTACATCGATGGCGAAGGCTGGGGCCCCGAGGCCGGCTCAATTGAGTACGGGTACCGGGTCCCCTTCGGTGGAATTCACGTCTTCATCGGCCGGATCGGCGAGTCAGGCCCTGAGCCAGACGTGTACACCAACCTCATCGAAATGGCTCAGCGCACAAGGACCACCTGTGTTCAATCTGTCATGAAGCATGCCTTCGTAGGCTGCATCCACAGCGGTGAGTACTCTGAAGGATCGGTGGAGGGCGGTGAGACGGCTGTCTGTTCTGACACTGCATCGTCAACGGGCGAGACAGACTCTTTGTACCAGCTGCAGGACGGCATGCTCGGGGGCTGTTCCGATGGCAGCAGTATTCTGGATCCTCTTGAGCCGCCAAATTGGGCCGGAGTCTTCATGGCAGGGACATAGCCCGGGTAGAACTCTACAGCAGCGGCAGCAACAGCTACCGGGTCGGCTGCCGCCAGGTCAGGAGACCCCGCGCGCCCCCCGGCTCAGATTCTAATGGACCTCATGGATAAACTGACAACTCTATTGACCAATGTGGTAGAACCGGTGGATAAAGACCAGCACGACGCAGAGGTGGCATGCGTACATGAAGAGATGGTACAAGCTATGGAAAATCTAGCTGCAGAGGAAGTCAGGATGGCAGTAGAGCGGGTGACTTTGGACGTTCGTGCTCAGCAGCTTCAAGCAGAGACCTTCCAGCTCTCGGTGGATCTTAACACGTCAAACGAGGTCATGAGGAGGAGGCATCAGAAAACTCAGTCACGTCTACCTCTGACGCTTGATCCTAGGAACCTATTCCATACACCCGGGGCTGGGGGAAGCAACCCGCTGGAGGCACCCCGGATCACAACACCCGGCGCACCGGTCTAGCCGCGTGCCATGGATCCACCTCGTATAATTACCGCCCCGCCTCACTACGTCCCAACGCCGCCGGGTCACTACTCCAACCCCTTGGAAAACCTCATTGCAGCATTGGCTCGTCTGGCGGCTCTCCCGATGGAAGGTGACTCACCGGCGGCAGTTGAAACGCGGAGGGTAAGAGAACTTCTTCAAACAGCTATGGCACAGCAGGATGCGTACTCCTATAGTCGAGACAGGATCCATTCAACTCCTCGCCCAAGCCGGAGCCTGAGCTACAGTAGGCATATGGAATCCGCAGACATGTCCAGCAATGCTCAACGCCACAACCGGCCACACAGGCATGAGCCGATGCGGGCTGGAGTCCTTAACTTGCCGGATCAGGAGAGGATTCGACAAGAGGCGGAACGAGCAGTGCAAATGGCAGCAGATCAGGCGGCTCATCAAACTTTTTCGGCTTATCCAGCAACCTCTTTCGACGCAGGAGTGGCCACAAGAACCGGAGGCGTCCCTTGCTTGGTGCTAGCCATACGTAATGAGCGTTTGCCAACGGATTTTAAGGGGCCTCGTAAAGTGCCTAATTACACAGCTGACTTACAGCCGGGGGCTTGGATTGAGAGTTACGAGATGGCTATGGAGTTGTTGGAGGTCAGCGATGTAGCAATGGCCAAGTATTTCACCATGATGTTGGATGGGACAACCCGCACTTGGTTGAAGGGATTGCCACCTAGTTCCATTGGCTCATGGGCGGAGTTAAAGGCCTGGTTCATCCAGAACTTCAAAGAAACTTGTAAGAAGCCCATGTTGATTGTGGACCTGAACAATTGCAAGCAAGAGGATGGTGAATCCACAACCCATTGGGTGCACCGAGTCAAGGAGATAATACATTCATCTGATAAGATGGATGCCAGCTCAGCAGTCTTAATGTTGGAGAAAAATTGCCGTTTTGAACCTCTGAAGCATAAGCTAGGGCGGCTCAAGCGTGATTGCAATGACATGGGTCAGTTGATGGCGGCTCTCGTCAAGTATGATGATTCAGATATTACCAAAGACCCAGTGTCTGACGAAGAAAATACAATGAAGGGAAAGAAAAATGGCAACAGCAAGGGTCACCAACATAACCCGACAAATCAAAGAGGTAATAAACGTAAGGCTGATGAGTTTGTTGCTAACACCAATGCACAGGGCGGAAATCAACGGCGCAAGGGCAGACAACCCCCTTGGTCGGGCGGGTCAGGTCCCACCCTTGCGCAATTACTAAATGAGCCTTGTCCAAGGCACGACACCCGGGAGAATCCAGCCACCCACCTGTGGAAAGATTGTACGATCATGTAGGCGTTAAAAAATTCAAACGCGTTTGATGGAGGTCATGGCCCAGGTGGCGGCTCAGGTGGAGGCGGTTTCCAAGGCCCGGGCACCGGCTTAGGTGGAGGAGGATTCCACGATTAGGGCCATCCTGGTAACCAAGGAGGATATAATCCACAACCCGACCAAGGTAATCAGCAGCAACAGTCCAGATATCAGAGCAACCCGAAGTAGCTGAATAGTGGGCAATACCATGTATTCACCACTAGCTTATGTAAGAGAGACCAGAAGCTTCACAAGAGGGCCGTCAATGCCATTGAGCCGACGATTCCATGTTATTTACGTTGGTCAGAGAAGCCTATTGTGTGGAGTAGAGAGGATCACCCACCCGGGTCGATAATCCAGGTCACTTGGCTTTGGTAGTGGCGCCTCAAGTTGGTGGATACAAATTCACTAAGGTACTCATGGAAGGAGGCAGCAACATCAACATCCTCTACTATGAGACATTCCGCCGGATGGGATTGACTGATAAGAGTCTTAAACAATCCAACACTATCTTTCACGGTGTAGTTCCTGGCAAGTCGACATACCCAGTGGGTAAGATTGAACTAGAAGTAGCCTTTGGGGATGAGTATGACTCCAGAGCAAAAAAATTAACCTTTGAGGTGGTTAAGATCAAAAGCCCGTATCATGCTCTGTTTGGACGGCCGGCTTATGCCAAATTCATGGCTCGGCCGTGTTATTTGTATTTTCAGCTTAAGATGCCAGGTTATAAGGGCACCATTACAGTACATGGGAGCCGGAAAATAGCTTTGGAGTGTGAAGAAGGTGATGCTGCCTATGCTGAATCTGTCTGTGCAACAGAGGAGTTAAAGTTTTACAAGGATCATGTTGACCCGGCAGACATGACGTCACTAAAGAAACCAACAACATAGCATGAGCTGGTGTTGAAGTTCAAATCAGCTGATGACACCAAAATGGTTGACTTTGTGCCTGGCGACTCATCCAAGCAGTTCATCATCAGTGCAAACTTGGATCCAAAATAGGAAAGCGCGCTCATCAAGTTCATCCATGAGAACCGGGACATCTTCGCCTGGAAACCTTCAGACATGCCGGGTGTCCCGAGGGAACTCGCTGAGCACACTCTCAATATTGATCCAAAGTTTAAACCAGCCAGACAGTTTCTCTGATGGTTCAATGAAGAAAGGCGCAAGGCTAGTGGAGAAGAGGTGGCCCGGCTTTTGGCAGCTGGGTTCATTGTAGAAGTATTTCACCCAGAGTGGTTAGCCAACCTGGTGCTTGTACTAAAAAAGAATGGCAGCTGGCGTATGTGTGTGGATTACACCGATCTAAACAAGGCTTGTCCGGCTGATCCTTTTGCCCTCCCTCGTATTGATCAGATTATTGATGCTACGACGGGTTGCACATGTTTGAGTTTCTTGGATGCTTATTCTGGTTATCATCAGATCAAGATGGCAGTCAAAGATCAGGAGAAGACGACTTTTATCACTCCTTTTGGAGCTTTCTGCTATGTGTCTATGCCTTTTGGGCTTAAGAGTGCTCAGGCGATTTACCAATGGAGTGTGCAGAATTGTCTTCACGATCAAATTGGGCGTAATGTTCATGCTTATGTGGATGATATAGTGGTAAAATCCAGGAAAGAGGAAACCTTGGTCACAGATCTAATAGAGACTTTCGATAATCTCCGGGTCTACAAAATGATGCTTAACCCGGCCAAGTGTGTTTTTGGAGTCCCAGCCGGCAAGCTCTTGGGTTTTTTGGTGTCTAACCGAGGTATTGAGGCTAACCCGGAGAAAATCAAGGCAATTACATCCCTGGCCAAACCAACATGCATCAATGACGTTCAACGACTGGCGGGTCCGTGTTGCTGCTTTGAGCCGGTTCATAAGCCGGTTAGGGGAGAAGGCAATGCCTCTGTATCAGATGATGAAGAAAATAGATGATTTTGTTTGGAGTGATACTGCAAACTCTGCTTTTGAAGATCTAAAAACACAGCTTGCTGAGCCGCCGGTCCTAGCTGCTCCAGTTGAGAAAGAGCCGCTACTGTTATATGTGGCCGCCAACTCACGAGCTGTTAGTGTGGCTATTGTGGTGGAGCGCAAGGAGGCTGGCAAGGAGCATCCGGTTCAATGGCCGGTTTACTATGTCAGTGAGGTGCTAATTGAATCCAAGCAACGATATCCACATTGGCAGAATCTCGTGTATGGGGTGTTCATGGCGAGCCAGAAGCTTAAACATTATTTTCAAGGTCATCCAATCACGGTGGTTAGCTCTGCTCCTTTGGGGGTATCATTCAAAACAGAGAAGCTACTGGAGGAGTTGCCAAGTGGGCCATTGAGCTTGGGTCCCACGGGTTGAAGTATGTACCACATACTGTGATCAAATCTCAAGCACTAGTTGACTTCATTAATGACTGGACAGAGATGCAGATGCCAGAGGAGAAACCAGACAACACGTATTGGACTATTCATTTTGATGGGTCCAGACAGTTGGAAGGCTCGGGGCTGGAGTTGTTTTAACCTCTCCTCGAGGTGACAAGTTTTGTTATGTGTTACGGCTGATGTTTCCTTGCATTAACAATGCAGCAGAGTATGAGGCCTTGCTCCATGGTCTTCGAGTGGCAAAAGAGATGAGTTTGAGCTAGGTCAGATGTCTTGGCGACTCAGATTTAGTTGCTCGACAGGTATCAAGCAAGTGGGATTCCAAGGATCCTCTCATGGCGGCTTATTGCCGGGAGGTTGATGCTATTGTAGGGCATTTTAAAGGTTATCAGGTGGAGCACATTGATCGTAGGAAGAACGAAGCGGCTGATGCTTTAAGCCGGTTGGGGTCTCATCGTAAGCCGGTACCACCTAACACCTTTTTGGATGTTTTGCATAACCCGTCTGTCAAGTTGCCCACAGAAGAAGATTTAGCTGTTCCTGACCCGGAGGTGCAGTTGGTGGTGGCTCTTCATGTCATCCCAGATTGGACAGTGTCGTTCTTGGCTTACATGACCAAGGGAGAGTTGCCAGCAGATGAGACCCTGGCTCGACAGATAACCCGGCGGTCTAAGTCAATGACGATTTCGGATGGAGAACTATACCATCGTAGCATCTCTGGAGCGTTTCAATAGTGTGTTTCCCCTGAAGAAGACCAAGAAATACTTCGTGAGATCCATGAAGGCGATTGTGGTCATGATGCCGGGCCAAAATCTCTAGTGGCCAAAGCTTTTCGTCACGGTTTTTACTGGTTGACGGCTCACACTGATGCAGAGGATCTGGTCAGCAAATGTGATGGATGTCAAAAATTTGCACGACGAGCACATGTTCCGGCTCAAGAGCTCCGGATGATTCCAATCACTTGGCCGTTTGCGGTCTGGGGGCTTGACATGGTGGGGCCTTTCAAAAGGTCTAAGGATAAAAAGACACATCTTTTAGTGGTAGTTGATAAATTCACAAAATGGGTTGAGGCAGAACCGGTGAGTAAGTGTGATGCGGCCACGGCAGTTCAATTTATGAAAAAGGTGATCTTCTGCTTTGGTTTTCCACACAGCATTATCACGGACAATGGCACTAATCTATCCCAAGGGGCTATGGAGGAATTTTGTCAACGTGAGCATATCCGTCTTGATGTTTCTTCCGTAGCTCATCCTCAATCCAATGGTCAAGCTGAGAGGGAATATCAGGAAATTTTAAAAGGTCTCAAGCCCCGGCTTATGGTTCCCTTACAGCGAACACCGGGTTGTTGGGTAGAGGAATTACCCTCGGTGTTGTGGAGTATCAGCACCACGCCTAACAGGTCTACAGGTTACACACCTTTTTTCATGGTGTATGGAGCAGAAGCAGTGTTGCCTAGTGACATCCGTCATGACTCGCCCCGCGTGGCGGCTTATATTGAAGCTAATAATGAACAAGCCAGACAGGATGCACTTGACTTGTTAGATGAAGAAAGAGACTTAGCAGCGACTCGATCAGCAATTTACCAACAGGATCTGCACCATTATCACAGCTGCCGGGTTAAGTCCAGGACTTTTCAAGAAGGCGACCTGGTGCTCCGGCTCATCCAGGATATGTCAGATGCACACAAGTTATCCCACCTTGGGAAGGACCTTTTGTGGTCAGCAAAAACTTAAACAACGGGTCGTATTACCTCATTGACGTTCGAGAGCACAAAGACTCACGTAAGTCGGAGGAGGAGACCCGCCGGTCGTGGAACATTGCTCAACTTCGGCCATACTACACCTGAGCCACTGGCTCTCTTCATGTACTAACTTTAACATTGTATATACCATGATAAGCAATAAAGTAAGACCATTGGTCTCTTTCTTTTCAAAGATTATGCATCTTTGTCATTTTTTTATTTTCAAATGAATATTAAGGAGCTGATCATATTTGAATCAAGTCTAACCTTTTTTGGTCCAGCTTATGATCGTATTCGAATCTAGCTGCAATATCATGGTCACTTGGGGGCTTCCTGTTCAAACATAGGTCGTATTCGAACCAAAGAGAACATAGCTGTCGTAACCCTCTTGATCGGCTCAAGGCCAAACTCACTGGGGGCTTCTTGATCGTATCCGAATCATAGCTTAACCCCTTTTGGGTCCGACTTGGATCGTATTCGAATCAGGGTCGTTAAAAACCTCTCAAGGTCATTTGGGGGCTTCCTGTTCAAACATAGGTCGTATTCGAACCAAAGAGAACATAGCTGTCGGTACCCTCTTGATCGGCGCAACGCCAAAGCCACTGGGGGCTATATGGTCGTATTCGAACCTTAGCTTAACCCCTTTGGTCCGGTTTACTGATCGTATTCAAATCAGAAGCCACCAACCTTTAAATATAAGGGTAAATCGTACTTGTTACCTGTTATTTGCTTTTTAGTTTTTTGTCTCAATTCCACAAATAATTAGCATGATCTTTTTCGCTGGCTTGTTTATTTGACAACAAGGCCACCAAGGTATGATGATCATTAAGTATTCAAAGGCATTGACTTCTCAGAAAGATTGAATTATCAATTTCATTACCGAACGGTTTATTCAAGCTGGTGATCTAAGGATCAAAGGTACAAGTATGGCTATTATTTATACGCAATTGCTTGCTGCATTAGCCAAAGGGTTAATTTCAGCCCTTGTCCTTTGTTTATATATGTTCCTGTTTTCTATTATGGCAACATATTGGCTATAAACCAGGTGTTTTAACCCATTCGTTTCTAAGCCACCAAGCCATTTTTTCATCTTGTATCTACAGGAACAGAGTTAAAGTGTTGCAGAAACAATCATCGAATATGATGCATATGATTACCATCAGGAAATACGGAGTCACACACAATGTTTTATGCATGATGTCATAGGCAAGGCATTCAGTGTTTTCACAACTAAACTATTACAAGGCTTTTTATAAAGCCAATGAAGATGGTTATTACTCCTCCCTCGCCGGTTCACCGCCCTCTATTAGCTGGAAGTTGGGTTTTGACCAGTCAAAACCATTCACGGCGACAAATTCGGCTTCAATGTTGATCAGGCCTGCCGGGTCAACTTCCGGGGCAAATGTATTTTCTCTTATAGGCGGGATCAAATCTGTCACCTTGTACGAGGGAGTCGCCATCTTCTTATTTTCAGCATCAAAACCCGACTGATATTTGTCAATATTGGTATCATCTCCAAGGGTAGTTGCCTGAGGCCGAACTCCGCGCACAAAAGCCATGAAATCATCCGGCTGAAAGGGAGATCCGTCTTCCTTCACGGTGGGATAGCCTCTGGCCATGTCCGCCTGGTATAGGTCTGGCACCCAAGCCTTGGAGCCGCTCAGGGCAGTCAAAGCCCCGGCTTGCGCACATGAGCGCTTCACCTCTTGAAATCTGGCAGGCAGGATTGATAGTTTCTTCAATACGTCACTGAGCCGGTTGGGTCCTTGATTGGCAGGAGAGATGGCGGCAACTGCCCGTTGTGCGCCAATATACAGTTGTTCTACTAAAGTGTACACTGCCTTCAGCTTAATCAAAGGATCTTGGCTCAGGTTCTTGCTTCATGGGCCTGCACATGTTTTATACACAAAGTCAGATGGCGGCTTATATTCCGGATCAGCAAAAATTACATAAGATTTAAAATGGACGGCTTACCAAAGATGGCGGCCACCATTTGAGACACCCGGCCCTTTAAGCCGTTCAACTCTGTTGACACCTCTTTAAGGGCTGCTTCGGCTCTCTCAGCATGTTGTGTTAGAAGCATTTTTTCCTCTGCCCAGGTCTTCTTCTTAGCAGCCAAATTGGTCTTTAAGTTTTCCGTCTCAGAGAGACTTATTTGCAATTTGGAGTTAGCAGACTTGATTTCTGCTTCTTGACCTGCTAGCCGGGTCTTTGCATCAGTCAATTGCGAGTTTAGTTCAGATAAGGCATTCTGCAAGAATACATACTTAGATAAGTCAAGATTTTTCTCAAAGGTTCAAATATCAAGATTCAAGTCTCAAGTACTTTACAAAAAACCACTTGACACTTGAGGGTTCATGTATGCCAAAACAATTTCTTATGACTCTACAGATATACTTTAAGTCCCAAGTACTTTACAAAGTAACAACACTTGACACTTGGGGGCTAATGTATGCAGTTCATCAAGTTTCTCAAGGTTAAGCCGGAGTATTAAGTCATTTGAATATGGTACAAAACAATTTAAGGTACCGGCTCATTTATGATCAAAAGGAACTGGCCCTTGGGGATTACAGGTGAAGCTTTGTTCTATTTTAGTGAATTCAAGAAAAGTTTGAAAGGTAAAGATCTTGGCCTATATTATAAAGTCTACAGATCATTCCGGTTCTCTCATAATCTTGAGACTTGGGGGCTGAAGGAATATAGATAAGCCGGAACAACGTACCTCGTATTTCAACTGCAACTATTTGACCATTTCGATCTCAGAGTCGCGACTGGAGTGCACATGGCTGAGAGAACCGGATAAAATATTGTTGGCATTTAGATGGTCGTAATTGGCAACGTCAAAGCGCACTTTCTGCCTCTCCAATGCCTCTTGTTTCGCAGTACACCGAGCCAGCACGGTTGGATTCCCCGGCTCAATAAAACGGCTCCCGATGATCTGAACGTCTTGTGCAGACAGTGATGGCGGGTTGGCTGAGCTTGATGGTCCAGTTGCGGAAGGATTCACGGTGGTCTCATCAAATGACGGCTCAGGAGGATTTGCTTCTACATCGATAGGAGGGTCTTCTGGAGCGTCAGTTAATGGAGGGGAAGATGGCCTGGCCGGGTCAGATGCAAGCATCGGCGGGTCTTCCACCGGCTTAGCTGTCTTTGCCTTCTTGGATTTAGCTTGGCCACTAAGAGGGATGTTGCAGAACTGTCAGTACAGAGATACAATTTGAACAACCCGGAAAAGGGAGGATTTTTCATTACCCAGGGGCAGTCTTGAAGGCCGGAAATTGAGTTTGCGATGAATCGCTAGAAGAGTGAGACACCTCCTGAAAAGATAAAATAGAGTTAAAGTAATACAAGGGGAAGGATCCATTAAACAGAGTTAAAGACAGAAAGAAGTAAACCTCATTCGGGCGCTTTTGAGGAGTTTGTTGAAGAACGACAGCCGGCTCATCTTCAGTCCGAGATTGACGGCGGCTTTCATGTTGCTGCTTTTTCAAACGAAAGTTGGGATCCAAGTGAGCTAAAGGGTTAGAAAACCTTACTTTACGGATCACTCGTCGAATTTTTTGTCTTGGCAAGGGCTCTGAGTCAGAGGAAATGATAGTTACCTCTGCTTCCACAGCCTGACTGGCCCCAGTGTCATCCTGGTAATGATCAGTGTTAATAAGATTGTTAAAAAATTGGCCAAGGGAATCAAGGGCTACCTCCGAATCAGATGTATCATCAAGCTTCATCCAATCTTCGGTAGTGTTATTTTTCTTCTTTTTCGACCTTCGGGTCATTTTCTTGGCGTTTATGGCGGCGGCTCTCGCTTTCTTGGCAGCCTCGTGGTCATACTTAACTTTCTAGAAGTCAGAGTTGGCCTGCAGACAGGTAAAAGCAAGATGAAGAGTCAGGCAAGTATTAAAACAATACGGCCGGAAAAAATACAAAGGAGAGAAATACCAATATCCTTACTTCTGGTACCGGGTTAAGCTGGCAGAAGGGGTTTAACCCGACGACACTGCAATCTTCATATTTCCCGTTCACCAGAAGAGTTGACATTGAAACAATATATTCTTCTGTTAGTTGAGCGGGGCTATGACGAAGAGAGTCATCCGGGCCTCCACCATACTCATACTTCAGCTTTGATCGATGACTTAAAGGGATGACCCGCCATGAGATCCAACAGCGGATTAGATCAACTCCAGTTAACCCGTTCCCTAACAGAGCATTAATCCTTTTGATGGAGGGTAACAGCCTCTTGCGTTCAGCGGCAGTAAGCTTGTCGGGAAGCACGAACATGGAGTCAAGACGATCGGGGCGATAACCCGACAGTGGCTTCTCGTTTGCCGGCGAAATGTCTTGACAGTAGAACCAAGTCTGGTTCCAGTCCTTTGGGTGACTTGGTAAGACTATGAGAGGGAAGACAGGACCCTGCTGGCGCTGAATTGAGATGCGTCCGAGTTCTAAGCTGAGGCTGTTGGTGCACTCGTTCTGCCGATTCAGATAAAAGTATTCTCTAAACAACTCCACAGTTGGCTCTTATTGAAGATATACCTCACAGAGCACTTGGAAGTTATAAATGTTAGATATGGAATTGGGCCCAATATCCTGAGGGTGGAGTTTGAAAAAGTGGAGGACCTCTCTGAAGAACTTTGAGCCGGGTGGTGAGAAGCCATGGTTCATGTGGTCAATAAAAACAATCACTTCGCCGTCTCTTGGATTGGGCTGTTCTTCTTCCGAGTCAGGGGCAAGGTAAGACATGACGGTTTTCGCTAGCAGAAATCCTATGGTGAAGAACTCTTTCAAACATTCCTCAGTTACGGTTGAGGGAACCCAGTTACAGATGGTTGGTGCTTTGGATGGCATGATTTGCGAAGACAAACTGAAAAGAAAGGCAACATGCCGGTTCAGTTTAATGGTGAGATTGACAGTTAAGTGATGATGATGCAAACAAGTAATGGCGGCTTAGTTAAGGGCTTATGACATATAAGGAAAATTAAGCCGGCATGGTAAGCCGCCATGACTACAGATATTTGAAGAAGGCAAATTCAACTAAGTGTTGAGACAAACAGGTTTCCTAAATTATTTGGTATTATTTTAGATCAAATGGCTATTCAAAATGGAAAAAATTCTAGACCTAAAATAGTCAGCGCAGAAGAGTATGTAAGTTCTAATGTAGTCTTTGAAACAGAGAAATGGATCTGTGGATCAAGAAAAGGCACAAAAATACTACCGCACGAGCATATATATATATATATATTGGATCAAGAAGAGGCCTGCGGTGGAAAAACTACAAGGGACTGCGATGAACTCGGAAGAACACGAAGGAATCTGGAAACCCTAAGTGCAGATCTGAGAAGTGAAAAGAAGAGAACTTACAGTCACAGGTCTTCTGCGGAGGTCACCGCTGTTCTCTGGACCGGTTCAGGTTGATGCAGCGGCCAACGTCGACGGAGACGGAGGTGAAGTGCGGCGGCGGCGAAGCTCGAGCAGTAGGGGGTGCGCGAGAGGAAGAAGACGGAGCGAGAGAGGAGAGTGAGGAAGGACGAGGCGTGCCTATTTATAAGGGAAGATGCGAACAGACGGGCGCAAAAATCGAGGAGAGACGAATAATGGTTGTCTAGTGCCGGGGTGCTGATCCACGGACACCTATGGGACCGGCGGACCGGGTCCCTTTCGGTTCGGCGGGGGCGGAGGTCGCGCAAAGAGCAGATCGAGGCGAAGCACGCGAGCGATTTACCCAAGTTCGGGCCGCACGGATGCGTAAAACCCTACTCCTTCTTTGTGGTTCTGTATTGATTTCTAGCTCGGGAGCGCGGAGTGCTATAGTACACGCCGGCGGCTAGCAAGACTGAGCGTGAGTGTTCGAACTGGCTATCCCCCTTCTCTCGTTGCACACGGGCCTCCTTTTATATGCTCAAGGGGTTACCGACAGGTGGCAACGGAGGTGAAGGGCAAAAATGGAAAGGTGCTGTGGTAGGCACAACTACCTGCTACAGTGTATCATACCTAACCCTGCCGGCAGGGGACAAGGGCCTTAAATGCACATCTATGTCGCCTAAACAGTACCGAAAGGGACCGCTAGGGACGCCACCGTTTGCCACGATGGTAATCTTGTCAGCGCCTGCTTGCCACCGCACGCCCCTGGCTGCACAGCCTTCCACCCATACGCTTGGAGGGGCCCCAGAGCATGGGCGGGTGTGCTGGAGCGCGGGCATGAAGTGGTGGCTTGCCGCGGCAAGCGTCTTGCCGCGGTTGTTGTCTTGTCGCGTCCGGGAGCTTGTCGCTCACCAGGTCTTGCCGGGGCGCGTAGCGCGTCGCGGCAAGTTCCTTGAAATGCCTTGGATGGCCTTCCCGGCAAGCTCCTCTTGCCGGGGTCTTGTCTTCTTGGCTTGGACACTTTGTTCTTGAATGGCTCCAAAGGAACCACGGAGGATCTTGGCGGTCACCCGGCAAGCCTTGCCGCGGGATGCTGCGACTGCCCGTGCACAAGTTCGGGATACTAGGGTACCCCTACTCTAGTACACCGACAGGAGCCCCCGGGCCTGGGCCATACACGGTGCCGAGCGCTGTTGGGCCAGGCCCAAAACAGGCACGGGCACGCGCGGCCTGGGTCACGCCGCATATTCTCTCCGCTTCCACCGCGCACGCCCAGAATGGCACGCGTCAGACGCGGCGTCGTGGGTGACGCGGGCGGCGTGCGCGTGCTAAGCCCCGCGAGCATGCGTCAGGCCATGATGAAGGGGACGGCTCACGCCCTCCTCCCTAAACGGAGGTAGGCGTGGGGGCGTGGTGCATTTACTGGACGGGGCGGTGCGCGGTTTTTGAGGCGTCCACTCCCCGCGATCATGGGGTGGGGCGAGGCCGCCTCGTCCGTCGCCCTGGTTCTGCATCCCCGCCACGTGGCTCCCATGCGCTTGGGGTCGCGGACGGTGGAAGTGGGAAACTGGGCCGTCGCGAGCAGAGGCAGCGGGTCGGCCCCGACTCCCTGCTCTTCCCGTGCCTTGATTCGCTGAGCGGGGCGGCCGAGCCCCCACCTCGCTCCTTTATAAAGAGCGGGAGGGGAGCACAGAAGCCCGCACTCTCTCATCTCCTCCTTTCTTCAGCTTCTGCTCCCCTTTCTCTCATTCGCCATGGAGAAAGGGAACCCTGGCCCTTCATCGGTGGCGGCGAGGGTCGCCGCCAGACAGCGCACCCCTCCCTCTCCCGCGCCCGTGGTGGCAGAGCCAGCCATAAGGGGAAGAGGGAGGGGGCGAGGTCGTGGACGAGGTCGAGGACGAGGTCGAGGCGCTCGGGGAAGAGGCGGACGGGGCGGCGCGCCAGCTTCGCCTCCGCCGGCGGTTCCTCTCCCCACGGCGGTCCATATAGGGGACGACCCTTGCGAGTTCTTCGTCAGGCTGCGCCGGGCGCCTCGTCGTCGCCTCCGGCTTCCAGCTCCGTTTTGCGAGCGCGATGGAGTTGGACCCGCCCGAAGACACTGAGACTGCACATGGGGGCTGTGGGATCAGTGGCACGCGAGTCCCGGCGTCGTATTCCCAGCCCTAATTGTGATGAATCTTGATCGAGGTGAAGACGTTCGCCCCGTATCCACAGCCTGATGAGGTTTACCCTCCATTTTAAGTTAGATGGAGGCGGATCTCCTCTCCGTCAAGTCTCGGGTGCTTCGGCACTCGGGCGAAGTGCGCGTGGACAGCTCCTCCGATAGTGAAGGCTCCCCCTCGAGCGAGAGTGACGAGGAGGAGAGCGACAGCGACGAATGAGGGTAGCGGGCGGCGGGATGGCGGGTCCGACTAGGTGTCGGGCGCCGCTTCGTGCGGCACCGGTGACCCCATCATCCGTGTCGCCGGTTCCTTGAACTCCCCGGGGTCGTCTCCTTGGGCGGCTGGCGCAGGAAGGCTGCGGAAGGGGAAGAGGGCTGGTGACAAGGCCGTCAGGTCGGAGTATGAGGGCGTGGTGCCCTCGACAGCGTGCTGACGTCCTGCCGCCCCGTCTTCGAGCCCCGCTTCCGGCGCCGCCATCACCGTCCAGCCTTCGGACGGCCCCCGGGATGTTCTCTTGGTGTCTTCTGGCACCCCGTAGCTCGCCTAGGCGCCCCTTTTGCCCTTTTCGCCTCCTTGACCTACCTCCTGAAGAGAGGGACAGGAAAGGGATTACGGGCATCTTATCTTATCTTTTTAATTTGAAAGCCTTCGGGCCTTAGCTGCATCTAAAACTTGTAATCCTCTCTTTCATGTTTTTCATCCTCTATGGACTGTACCTGAGTGGGATGTTTTTTAATGAAAAGGGGATGCTTGCCGGGTTATTTGTCTCGCGGGTTGAACCCACGCCAAGGAGCAAATCCTTGGTATCCCTCGGACAGACATTTCATCTCCCGGCAACAGGCCCTGCCGCCTTCCCACGTCGCTCGACCTTTCTCACGCCTTTGACGGAGGCGGGAACGAGGTGGGTGTGGCCTCCTCATTTCATCCCTTTGCTGTCGCGACTACGACCAAACTTGGCCCCGGGAACGAGCCTCAGGTAGAGTTGAGGGAGCACGACAGTTTTCGGGAAGAAACGCGGTTTCGCATTCCCCAGTCCATAAGAGGATGCATGACGAGGGACGAAAGACTTATCTGATATCGCAGCCCCCGGCAACTCTGGCTTGCCGTGGATGAACCTTGGTACTCGTAGCCCCCAGCAACACCGGCTTGCCGGGGCCCAGGTGCCGGCGCGTCCTTCTTCTTCTTTTCGTCCTCAAGCGGTCTGGCCAGGACATGCGAGCCCTGCGAATGAAAGAAAAGCGAAGGGACGGACACTCGACCTCTAAGCTAGGGGTTAGCCGCTGTTAGGCACTATCAACCCTAACCAAGGACGAGACTCGACCTAGCATGCATGCTATAACCTCGGGGTGTCAGCGCTTCATTTACTCGTGCTCAGGGTCTGCGCCTGGCTTTGTACAAAGGATTACATGCAACAGCGGCAAGACTTGTACAAAAGGGTGGTTGCCGGGCAGGGCCCGACAACCGCGCCTTACGGGTAAAACTTACGAAGATGCTCGATGTTCCAGGAGTTGCTCACTGGTACGCCATCTTCGGTCTCAAGGCGGACAGCGCCAGGCCTTGTGACTCGCTTCACCCGGTAAGGTCCTTGCCACTTCGGCGTCAACTTGTTGGAATTCTTGGCGGACTGGAACGCGCCGAAGAACAAGGTCGCCTTCCTCGAGACTTCTGCGTTAACTTTGCGGCTATGGTAGCGGCGCAAAGCTTGCTGGTAGCGAGCAGCTCACACAGCAGCCTGAAGACGGTCTTCCTCAAGGAGCAGCGCGTCATCTTGTCGCAGCCGCTCTTCTCGAGCTCATCATAAGCGAGCACTCGAGGTGACCCGTATACGAGTTCCGTGGGGATAACTGCCTCTGCTCCATAGACTAGAGCAAAAGGTGTCTGTCCAGTGGCTCGATTTGGCGTCGTTCTGATCGACCAAAGAACCACCGGCAGCTCCTCGATCCAGTTTCTTCCGCACTTGTGCAGCCTGTCGAAAGTTCTGGTCTTGAGCCCGCGCAGCACTTCAGCATTTGCCCTCTCCGCTTGACCGTTGCTTCTCGGGTGAGCAACAGAAGCGAAGCAGACCTTGGCGCCAAGATCTTGGACGTACTGCATGAAGGTGCGGCTAAATTGCGTGTACCGTTGTCGGTGATTATCCTGTTAGGGATCCCGAAGCGGCAAACAATCGACCTGAAGAACTTGACTGCTGACTGTGCTGTCACCTTCCTCACTGGTTCCACTTCCGGCCACTTTGTGAACTTGTCGATTGCAACGTGCAAGTACTCAAAGCCCCGATTGCTCGGGGAAAGGGGCCGAGGATGTCGAGCCCCCAGACCGAAAATGGCCAGGATAAAGGGATCGTCTGGAGAGCTTGAGCTGGTTGGTGTATCTGCTTGGAATGGAACTGGCACGCTTCACACTTGGTTACTTGTGCAGTTGCATCCTGGAGGGCTGTTGGCCAGAAGAAACCTTGCCGGAATGCTTTGCCGACAAGTGCTCTTGCGCCAATGTGGTGATCACATATGCCTCCGTGTATCTCCCCCAACAGCTTTTGTCCGTCTTCCCGGTGAATACACTTCAATTTCACACCGTTGAGTCTTCTTCTGTACAGTGTCTTGTCGACAAATTGGTACATACTTGACTGCCGGGCTACTCTTTCCGCTTCTTTTTTCTCTTCGGGAAGTTCTCCTGTCTGAAGGAAACGGACAATCTGCTGCGCCCATGTTGGAGCTTGTGGCTCGACAACCAAGGCTAAAGGGTTGCTGCTGCGGGAACATCCGCTTCTACGGCAAGAACCTGCGGCTCTGCCGGAGCTTGACGTTCCCCGACAAGCTGCCGGGCAAAACTGTCGAGAGCTTCTGCTTCAAACGGAACAAACCCTAGGCTTGCCGAAGCATCTGCTCTCAGCGCTCTGGTGTTGGTCTCCAGCTGCTGCGGGAACATCCGCTTCTACGGGAGAACCTGTGCTCTGCCGGAGCTTGACGTTCCCCGACAAGCTTGAACGGGAGCTTCTGCTTCAACGGAACAAACCCTAGGGCTTGCCGGAGCAGACTGCTCCTCAGCGCCTCCGCGTTGATCTTAGGGACCTTCTTGGCGGCGGCTTCGAAGCTCTGCCGGCAAATAGTCACCAGAAATCAACTTCCTCTTCTTGCTCTGTCCAGTTGATGGTGTTACGGACGGTTGAGTCAGCTTGAGCACAAAGATTCCTGGTTCCACAGGTAGCTTAAGTGCGGCGCATTTTGACAGGCCATCAGCAATGGCGTTCTGAGCTCTTGGAACATGCTCCATTTGTAGGCCGTCAAAGTGCTCTTCTAGCTTTCTCACTTCGTCAACGTAAGCTTCCATCAACGGACTCTGATAATTCTTGTTTACTTGCGGACGACAAGCTGTGAGTCACCCCTGACAATGAGCTTCTTGATCCCAAGGTTCTGCCGGCGATCCGGAGACCGGCAAGCAAGCCTTCATACTCTGCAGTATTATTTGTTGCTTGCTCCTTGGGAAAGTGCATCTGGACTACGTACTTGAGGTGCTCTCCGGTGGGTGCGACAAGCAGCACGCCAGCGCCGGCGCCTTGCAGCGAAAAGGCACCATCAAAGTACATCAGCCACTCTTTGCTTGCTTCCTTGACGGGGATGCTTGTTTCTGGAATTTCTTCATCTGGTGTTGGCGTCCATTCTGCTATGAATTCTGCCAATGCTCTGCTCTGGATAGTTGAAGTGCTCTCAAACTTGAGGCCAAAGCTTGACAGTTCCAGTGCCCACTCAACAATCCTGCCTGTCGCTTCTGGATTCTGCAGTATCCTCTTCAGTGGAAAGCGAGTGACAACTGTGATCTCGTGTGCTTGGAAGTAATGGCGCAGCTTTCTCGAGGCCATGAGAAGGCCGAAAAGCAACTTCTGCACGCCAGAGTACCTTGACCTAGCCCCCTGCAGAAGGGAACTGCCAAAGTAAACTGGGCGCTGCACCATCTTCTTCTGTATCTCCTCGTGCATCTGCGCAGGTTCATCTTTGTCGGGACCAGAGCTTGTCGGGGGAGCGCCCTGCTTGTCGCTGGATGTGCTTGCCGTGGTTGCGGGCTCGTCATCTGCCTCCCTCTCTGCTACTAACGCAGCACTAACCACTTGATTGGTTGCCGCTATGTACAACAGCAACTTCTCTTGTGGCTTAGGTGCGACAAGTATTGGAGGGGAGGACAGGTATCTCTTCAAGTCTTGCAGCGCAGCCTCCGCTTCCGGAGTCCATCTCATTGGACCTGCCTTTTTCAATAATTTGAAAAAGGGCAGGGCGCGCTCAGCAGACCTAGAGATAAACCTGCTGAGAGCAGCCACGCAACCGGCAAGTCTTTGTACATCTTTGACACGCTTGGGTGCTTCAATCTGCTCAATGGCCTTGATCTTGTCGGGATTGGCTTCAATTCCCTGCTGAGACACGAAGAATCCGAGAAGCTTGCCGGAGGGGACTCCAAACACACACTTCTCTGGGTTGAGCTTGAGGCTGATCTTGCGCAGATTTGCAAAGGTCTCGTCTAAATCTTGTATCAGGGTTGCTCTGTCCTTGCTCTTGACTACTATATCATCCATGTAAGCTTCCACATTTCTGTGTATTTGCAGCTCAAGAGCGACATGGACTACTCTTGCAAATGTTGAACCAGCATTTTTTAATCCGAAAGGCATCCGTATAAAGCAATACGTGCCACATGGAGTAATAAATGCGGTCTTTTCCTCATCCTCTTCTGCCATGAAGATCTGATGATATCCTGAATATGCGTCAAGAAATGAAAGCAAATCACATCCGGCTGTGGAGTCAACAATCTGGTCAATGCGCGGCAAAGGAAATGGGTCTTTGGGACAAGCTTTGTTAACATCGGTAAAATCGATACAAAGTCTCCATTTCCCGTTTGCCTTGCGCACGACTATAGGATTGGCCAACCACGTAGGATGGAGCACTCCTCTGACAAGGCCTGCTGCTTCCAGCTTCTTGATCTCTTCTGCAATGAATTCTTGGCGCTCCACTGCCTGCTTCCTGACCTTCTGCTTGACGGGCCGTGCATGAGGACAAACGGCAAGGTGGTGCTCAATTACTTTCCTGGGAACACCGGGGATGTCAGACGGTTGCCACGCAAACACGTCGACATTCGCCCGCAGGAAAGCAACGAGCGCGCTTTCCTATTTAGGGTCGAGAGTGGCGCTGATGGTGAAGGTACCACCAGTGCCGTCCTCCTTGGCGAACACCTTTTTCGTCTCTGGCGGAGCTGCCATCGTCTTCTTACACTTGCCGGTGGAGCTCGATGGTGCGTCCTCGACGGCAGCGCAGCACTCCGAAGAGGTGCGCTTGCCGGAGTGGGCATCAGAACTCTTGCCGGACTTGGTCTTCTTCCCCCCGGGAGCTTCAGCGGCAAGTGATTCGCGATCTGCTGCGGCTGCCGCTTCCCGGTAGATCTTGTCGGCGCAGATAAGAGCATCCTTCTTGTCGCCAGGGACAGAGATGACGCTTATCGGGCCTGGCATCTTCAGCATGTTATATGCGTAATGAGAGGCTGCCATGAACTTGGCGAGTGCTGGACGGCCAAGTATCCCATTGTATGGCAATGGAATATCGGCAACGTCAAAAGTGACCCTCTCAGTCCTGAAGTTCAGCTCACTGCCAAATGTTACCGGCAGCGTGACTTTCCCCCTCGGCTTGCTCCTTCCCGGGTTGATTCCTTGGAATGTGCCGGTCTCTTCGAGCTCGCTGTCAGGGATCTGGAGTTTTTGGAGTACAGCGGAGGAGATCAGGTTCAAGCCGGCCCCGCCATCAACTAGCATCTTGGTAACCTTGAGGTTGCGGATAGTTGGTGAAACCAACATCGGCAAACACCCGACCGCAGTTGTGCGATCAGGGTGGTCCTCAATGTCAAAGATGATAGGCGTGCTGGACCATTTCAGAAGTTTGCGCGATTCGATAGGTGGCTCCGCTGCATTGACTTCCCGCACCCACTGCTTGAGTTGGCGGTGCGAAGTATGCAGAGAAGCACCACCGTCAACGCACAAGACCTCTATGGCTTTCTGAAACTCCTACTCACTGGTCTCAACATCATCCATGTCTTCGTCGTCATCGTCGTCTTCATCGTTGTCGCGGCCGCGGGGACGTCTGTCTCCTTGCCGCTGCTTGGCCTTGCCGCGGCGTCCTCCCCGGCCGGCGCGCTTCTTGCCGGATTCTCTAGCACCTCCTTGGGCCCTCTCCTTGTCGCGTCGCTCATACTCAGCTTTTTGCTGCTGGACAAGCTGCTCGACCTTTTTGCAGCTTTGGAGGTCATGGCCCTTGGTGCGGTGAATCTTGCAATACTGCTTGTCGGAGCCGTCCTGCTTGTCGGCGACCGCCACAGCCTGGCAGTTGGCGCACGCGGCAATCTCCTTGCCGGAGCTACCAACCTTGGCCTGCTTGGCGCCACCTTCGTTGCCGGACTGCTCAACGACTAGCACCCCTTTGCCTTTCTTCTTCTTGTTCCGCCGCCGGTTTTTCTTTGCCGGGGCAGCATCCTCGCTGTCAGATCCTTCTGCTCCTGCATTCTCTCTGGGGAGTCTCCTCCCTTCCTCAGCGCGTGCACACTTGTCGGCCAGGGCATATAGCTCACTGACGTCTCTGATCCTGCGCATCGCCATCTCCTCCCGCATCCTGCGGTTACGCACGTTCTGATGAAACGCGCTGATGACCGCGGCGGGGTGGACGTCTGGGATGTTGTACTGTACACGGCTGAACCTCTGAATGTACTTGCGCAGGGGCTCTCCTTCCTTCTGGACGAGCAGATGAAGATCACTCTCTTGGCCATGAGGTTTGTGGCCACCTGTAAAGGCGCCGACAAACTGATGGCATAGATCTGCCCAGGAGGATATGGAGTTGTCCGGCAAGTGCATGAGCCAGGACCTGACGTTGGGCTTGAGCACCAACGGGAAGTAGTTGGCAAGGATCTTATCGTCCCGCCCCCCAGCAGCCTGCACCGCGATGGTGTAGATGCTGAGGAACTCCGACGGATGCGACTTGCCGTCGTACTTCTCCGGTACATCTGGTTTGAAATTCTTCGTGCTGGGCCACTGGACTTGCCGCAGCTCACGGGTGAACGCAGGGCAACCAACCGCGTACGGCAAGTCGCCTGGTTCCCCTGGCGCATGCATGTCAACAGAGGGCCCAGCGCGCTGGTCTGATTGACGCTGCGCTTCTCTTCGGCGCTCGATGCGAGTGCGAGCGTCTTCTTGTTGTCGTTCTTGAAGAACTTGGCGCTGATCGCGACGAGCTCGCAGATCCGATGACGCGGTGGAGTCGCTGTCGAGGTGGATCCGGCGAGTCGTCGATCTCGGCCTTCGGGGCGGAGAGTGCACAGAGGTTGCACCCCCACCGGTCTTGTCGTCACCGGCTCGTGCCTGGCTGACTGGCTGCGGCTGCGAAGTGCTCGGCTGCCGTGGAGTGTCGCCGTTGGCGAAGCCGATGAGACTCTGGATGGTAGCCCTCCAGTCGTCGATCTTGTCCGCCGTTGGAAGGTAATCTAGGAGCAGCTAAGCTCGCGCCAAAGCTTCTGCTGCAGTGGCGGGTGGCGGTGGCGAACGGTGCGAGGAGCGGGATATGCTCGGACTCCTAACCACGTTAGAAGGAGCAGTATCCCGTCCAGGCGACCGTGTCTCGCTCGCGCCAGCATGTTGGCGTGCATGGTGGTCTTGAGCGCTCCGAGATCCACCAGCTCGATCTTGATCCAGCAAGCTCATGGTACCGTGAGTACCATGACGCTGCCGGTCCCGCACCTCCTGAGACGGGCGCGGTGCATGTACGGACGCCGAGGTCTTGGAGTGCGCCCGGTCGTTGTGGGAGCCGGCTACGCCGCCGATGGGCAGTGCAGCCTTGTCCTTGGACCTGGCAGCACCGTGAGCTCCCTCGTCAACGCGCGTTCTTCCGCCGGCGCCTGCCCCATCAGCCATTTGCTCCGGCAATGGTGGGTTCGGCGCGGACGGAGCAGCTGCCTCCGAAACCTTCTTCTTCGGCGGCATGTTGATGAAGATGATGAAGATCTAGCTCGCGAGAACGCCGGATCTGGTTCACACGACTTCGACGCCCCCTACCTGGCGCGCCAAAGATGCCGGGGTACTGATCCATGGGCACCTATGGGACCGGGTCCGTTTCGGTTCGGCGGGGGCGGAGATCGTGCAAAGAGCAAATCGAGGCGATGCACGCGAGCAATTTACCCAGGTTCGGGCCGCACGGATGCGTAAAACCCTACTCCTGCTTTGTGGTTTGTATTGATTTCTTGCTCGGGAGCGCGAAGTGCTACAGTACACTCTAGCCGCTAACGAGACCGAGCGTGAGTGTTTTTCGAACCCCCCTCTACGTTGCACACGGGCCTCCTTTTATATGCTCAAGGGGTCACCAACAGGTGGCAACAGAGGCAAAGGGCAAAAATGGAAAGGTGCTGTGGTAGGTACATCTACCTGCTACAGTGTATCATACCTAACCCTGATGGCAGGGGACAAGGGCCTTAAATGCCCGTCTGTGTCGCCTAAACAGTGCAAAAAGGGACCGTTAGGGGCGCCACCGCTCGCCACGATGGCGATCTTGTCAGCGCCGCTCGCCACCGCGCACCGCAAGCTGCACAGCCTCCCGCCACGTACGCCTGGAGGGGTCCCAGAGCGACACGTTGGTGGATGTGCTGGAGCGCGGGCACAGTGGTGTCTTGCCGCGGCAAGCACCTTGCCGCGGTTGTTGTCTTGTCGCGCCCGGGAGCTTGTCGCTCACCGGGCCTTGCCGGGACGCGTGGTGCGCCGCGGCAAGTTCCTTAAAGTGCCTTGGTAGGCCTTCCCGGCAAGCTCCTCTTGCCAGGGTCTTGGGATGCTTTTGTTAGCCTTCCCGGCAAGCTCCTCTTGCCGGGGTCTTGTCTCTTTGACTTGGATACTTTGTTCTTGAATGGCTCCAAAGGGACCACGGAGGACCTTGGCGGTCACCCGGCAAGCCTTGCCGCGGGATGCTGCGACTGCCCGTGCACAAGTTCGGGATACTAGGGTACCCCTACTCTAGTACACCGACAAAGAACAACAACATAGCATGCACGGATCAATAGCAACATCCTCGGCAAAATCGCTAAACATGTCAACAATCTGCCAGGAACACTTTATAGCAAAAGTAGAGCTCGATTGACTCAAGCTAGGTGCTCTATAATTGCAAACAAAGACATGGATGGATATAGCACCACAATATTAACAAAACATCCTTACCGATCATCCTCAAAAGAGGCACGGATCACTAGGAAACAACATGAACATATGGCATAAAAACAATATCAGAACAAGGACTTAGTGAAATTCTAAGTCCCTGAAATCAGCATCACCGAGTAAGCTACTTTGCATTCTTGTGCTAGTCACCACATAGATCACAAAAACACATGGCATACACCCCTATAAAGATGGCATGACATTTATCAAAACACATGTAGAGCTCAGGATCATAGCATGCACACATTAATCATGGCAAAAATGACAAAATGCCATTTGCTAAAACAGATCTGACATATTCATCACATATCCCTCTTCCAATAGCATTTCAGGCATCAAGATGAGCTCAAATGAAAATGATGCAATGAGATGAAGTGATGTACTAGTCGAGATGAACATTCTGATATGCTACACGTATGAATCGGAGCTACGGATGCAGAGTTATGGCATGTCAAAGTATGAAAAAAATCTAGGGTTTCAGGAGGAAAAAGTCAACCCTTCGTCCCAGATCCAGATCTGGCGCGGATTTCGAGGATCTATGGAAAACTTCGCCGGAACAGTGGATGACGGCGGCCGGAGTGGTACTTGGCGCCAGAGTTGGCCGGAGTTCGTCGTGGAACTTGGAGACCCGGTCGGAGGAGGAGAAGACGGAGAGGCTCGCCCCGGTGGTGGCTCCGAGCGGTGCTGTTTGGCGCAGCGGGGCGGCGACTGACGGGTACTGGCAAGGGGGCCGGCGATGGGGCGGCATGGCGGCGAAGTGGCGTCGGGCGGCGCGAGAGGAAGAAGAAGACTCGAGCGGCGGCGGAGGAGACCCGGGCCGCGGGGGCTCTCCTCGGGCCCGGCGGGCCGCGGGTGGTGGGAGAGGACGGAGGGACATGTGGTGCATGACTATTGGCTGGGCGCGGCGACGCGGCGTGTCCATCTAGGGATGGACATGTCCGGCGGCGGTGCGAGGTTTTTTTAGGGTTTCAGGGGGAGAAGACCCAGGATTTCGGGGAGGGGATCTATTTATAGAGGTGGAGGGAGCTAGGAAGCTCCAAATGAGGTGCGGTTTGCGGCCACGCGATCATGATCGAACACTCTAGATGATGGGAGAGGTTTAGGTGGGTTTTGGGATAGTTTTGAAAGGTGTTGGGCTGCAACACACACAAGGCCTTTTTGGTCCCTCAGTTAACCATTGGAGTATCAAACGAAGTCCAAATGGCACGAAACTTGACAGGCGGTCTACCGGTAGTAAACCAAGGCCGCATGGCAAGTCTCGGTCCAATCCGCAAATGTTTAACACCCACACATGAAAAGAGGTAGAAAGGACCACCAGAGGACATAGGAACGCCGGAATGCAAAACGGACAACGTGGAAAATGCTCGGATGCATGAGACGAACACGTATGCAAATGCAATGCACATGATGACATGATATGAGATGCATGACAAAGACAAAACACACGGAGACAAAAAACCCGACAACGAGGAAATGACATAACTTAGTGCCGGAAACGACAAGAGTCGGAATACAAATAAGGTAAATTACATCTGGGGTGTTAGAACACTCCACCACTACGAAAGGATCTCGTCCCGAGATCTAGGACTGGAAAAACTCCGGGTACTCAGAACTGAGGTGATCCTCGCGTTCCCAGGTGGCTTCACGGTCGGAATGGTGTGACCACTTGACTTTCAAGAATTTGATAGACTTGTTGCGAGTCTTGCTCTCAGTTTCTTCAAGAATAGCAACGGGGTGCTCACGATAAGACAAGTCTTCTTGGAGATCAATGTCTTCGAAGTTGACGGTGCGGTCAGGGGTCTTCAAGCACTTGCGGAGCTGAGAGACATGAAACACGTCGTGCACGTTTGCAAAGTTGGAGGGAAGCTCAAGTTGATAGGCGAGATCGCCTCTCTTGCTGACAATCTTGAAAAGACCAACGTATCTAGGGCAAGCTTCCCTTTGATACTGAAGCGACGAGTACCTTTCATTGGAGAGACGCGGAGGTAGACATGGTCTCCGATCTCGAAAGCCAAATCACGATGTTTACTATCATAGTAGCTCTTCTGGCGCTATTTCGCGGCTTTGAGGTTATCACGAATGACTTTGCACATCTCCTCTGCCTCTGTGATCAAATCATTTCCAAGAAGTTGACGTTCACCAGTCTCTGACCAGTTAAGAGGAGTACGACACTTCCTGCCATAGAGAATTTCAAATGGGGCCTTGCCTGAACTCGCTTGGAAGCTGTTATTGTAGGAGAACTCGGCATATGGAAGACAATCTTCCCACTTCATACCAAAAGAGATAACGCAAGCCCTGAGCATATCTTCAAGAATCTGATTGACACGCTCGACTTGGCCACTAGTTTGCGGATGAAAAGCTGTGCTGAAACGGATGTTGGTGCCCATGGCCTTCTGAAAAGAATCCCAGAACTTTGAGGTGAAGATGCTGCCACAATCTGAAGATATCAACTGTGGAATGCCGTGCAGAGAGACAATCCGAGAGGTATATAGCTCTGCCAATTGAGCTGCTGTGATAGATTCTTTGATAGGAAGGAAATGAGCCACTTTAATGAGTTTGTCGATGACAACGAATATAGCATCATTGCCACGCTTGGACTTTGGAAACCCAGTCACGAAGTCCATCTCAATGTGGTCAAACTTCCATTCTACAATGGCAAGTGGTTGGAGGAGACCAGCTGGTCGTTGGTGATCTGCTTTCACTCTTCTGCAGACATCACATTCATTCACGAACCCCGGATGTAATTTACCTTATTTGTATTCCGACTCTTGCCGTTTCCGGCACTAAGTTATGTCATTTCCTTGTTGTCGGGTTTTTTGTCTCCGTGTGTTTTGTCTTTGTCATGCATCTCATATCATGTCATCATGTGCATTGCATTTGCATACGTGTTCGTCTCATGCATCCGAGCATTTTCCCCGTTGTCCATTTTGCATTCCGGCGTTCCTATGTCCTCCGGTGGTCCTTTCTACCTCTTTTCGTGTGTGGGTGTTAACCATTTTCGGATTGGACCGAGACTTGCCATGCGGCCTTGGTTTACTACCGGTAGACCGCCTGTCAAGTTTCGTGCCATTTGGACTTCGTTTGATACTCCAACGGTTAACCGAGGGACCGAAAAGGCCTCGTGTGTGTTGCAGCCCAACACCTTTCAAAACTGGCCCAAAACCCACCTAAACCTCTCCCATCATCTAGAGCCTTCGATCATAATCGCGTGGCCGCAAACCGCACCTCATTTGGAGCTTCCTAGCTCCCTCCACCTCTATAAATAGATTCCCTCCCTGAAATCCCGGGTTTTCTCCCCCCGAAACCCTAAAAAACCCTCACGCCGCCGCCGGACATGTCCGTTCCTGGCTGGATACACCGCGCCACCGCGCCCAGCCAATAGTCGCACGCCACGTGTCCCTCCGCCCTCTCCCGCCGCCTGCGGCCCGCCGGGCCCGAGGAGAGCCCCCGCGGCCCGGGTCTCCTCCGCCGCCGCCCGAGTCTTCTTCTTCCTCTCGCGCCGCCCGATGCCACTTCGCCGCCTCGCCGCCCCATCGCCGGCCCCCTCGCCGATACCCGTCAGTCGCCGCCCCGCCGTGCCAAACAATGCCGCTCGGAGCCACCACCGCGGCGAGCCTCTCCGTCTTCTCCTCCGGCCGGGTCTCCAAGTCCATGACGAACTCCGGCGCCAAGTACCACTCCGGCCGCCTTCGTCCACTGTTCCGGCGAAGTTTTCCGACGATCCTCGAAATCCGCACCAGATCTGGATCTGGGACGAAGGGTTGATTTTTGCTCCCGAAACCCTAGATTTTTGAATACTTTGACATGCCATAACTCTGCATTCGTAGCTCCGATTTGTGCGTGTAGCATATCAAAATGTTCGTCTCGACTAGTACATCATTTAATCTCATTGCATCATTTTCATTTGAGCTCATCTTGATGTCCAAAATGCTATTGGAAGAGGGCTATGTGATGAATATGTCAGATCTGTTTCAGCAAATGGCCTTTTGTCATTTTTGCCATGATTAATGTGTGCGTGCTATGATCCTGAGCTCTACATGTGTTTTGATAAATGCCATGCCATGCCATCTTTACAGGGGTGTATGCCATGTATTTTTGTGATCTATGTGGTGACTAGTACAAGCATGCAAAGTAGCTTACTCGGTGATGCTGATTTCAGGGACTTAGAATTTCACTAAGTCCTTGTTCTGATATTGTTTTTACCATATGTGAAGGAAATATGCCCTAGAGGCAATAATAAAGTAATTATTTATTTCCTTATATCATGATAAATGTTTATTATTCATGCTAGAATTGTATTAACCGGAAACATAATACATGTGTGAATACATAGACAAACAGAGTGTCACTAGTATGCCTCTACTTGACTAGCTCGTTAATCAAAGATGGTTATGTTTCCTAACCATGGACAAAGAGTTGTTATTTGATTAACGGGATCACATCATTAGGTGAATGATCTGATTGACATGACCCATTCCATTAGCTTAGCACCCGATCTTTTAGTATGTTGCCATTGCTTTCTTCATGACTTATACATGTTCCTATGACTATGAGATTATGCAACTCCCGTTTGCCGGAGGAACACTTTGTGTGCTACCAAACGTCACAACCTGGGTGATTATAAAGGTGCTCTACAGGTGTCTCCAAAGGTACATGTTGGGTTGGCATATTTCGAGATTAGGATTTGTAACTCCGATTGTCGGAGAGGTATCTCTGGGCCCTCTCGGTAATGCACATCATATAAGCCTTGCAAGCATTGAAACTAATGAGTTAGTTGTGAGATGATGTATTACGGAACGAGTAAAGAGACTTGCCGGTAACGAGATTGAACTAGGTATTGAGATACCGACGATCGAATCTCGGGCAAGTAACATACCGATGACAAAGGGAACAACGTATGTTGTTATGCGGTCTGACCGATAAAGATCTTCGTAGAATATGTAGGAGCCAATATGAGCATCCAGGTTCCGCTATTGGTTATTGACCGGAGACGTGTCTCGGTCATGTCTACATTGTTCTCGAACCCGTAGGGTCCGCACACTTAAGGTTTCGATGACAGTTATATTATGAGTTTATGCATTTTGATGTACCGAAGTATGTTCGGAGTCCCGGATCTGATCACGGACATGACGAGGAGTCTCAAAATGGTTGAGACATAAAGATTGATATATTGGAAGCCTATATTTGGATATCGGAAGTGTTCCGGGTGAAATCGGGATTTTACCGGAGTACCGGGAGGTTACCGGAACCCCCCGGGAGGTATATGGGCCTTAGTGGGCTTTAGTGGAAGAGAGGAGAGGTGGCCAGGGCTGGGCCGCGTGCCCCCCTAGTCCGAATAGGATAAGGAGAAGGGGGCGGCGCCCCCCTTCCTTCTCTCTCTCCTCTTTCCCCCTCCCGAATCCTATTCCAACTAGGAAAGGGGGGAATCCTACTCCCGGTGAGAGTAGGACTCCTCCTGGCGCGCCCTCCTCTTGGCCGGCCGCACCCCCCTTTGATCCTTTATATACGGGGGCAGGGGGAACCCCTAGACACACAAGTTGATCCACGTGATCATATTCTTGACCGCGTGCGGTGCCCCCTTCCACCATAGTCCTCGATAATATTGTAGCGGTGCTTAGGCGAAGCCCTGCGATGGTAGTACATCAAGATGGTCACCATGCCGTCGTGCTGACGGAACTCTTCCCCGACACTTTGCTAGATTGGAGTCCGGGGATCGTCATCGAGCTGAACATGTGCTAGAACTCGGAGGTGCCGTAGTTTCGGTGCTTGATCGGTCGGGCCGTGAAGACGTACGACTACATCAACCGCGTTGTGCTAACGCTTCCGCTGTCGGTCTACAAGGGTACGTAGATCACACTCTCCCCTCTCGTTGCTATGCATCACCATGATCTTGCGTGTGCGTAGGAAATTTTTTGAAATTACTACGTTCCCCAACAGTGGCATCCGAGCCTAGGTTTTATGTGTTGATGTTATATGCACGAGTAGAACACAAGTGAGTTGTGGGCGATATAAGTCATACTTCTTACCAGCATGTCATACTTTGGTTCGGCGGTATTGTTGGACGAAGCGGCCCGGACCGACATTACGCGTACGCTTACGCGAGACCGGTTCTCCCGACGTGCTTTGCACAAAGGTGGCTAGCGGGTGACAGTTTCTCCAACTTTAGTTGAACCGAGTGTGGCTACGCCCGGTCCTTGCAAAGGTTAAAACAACACCAACTTGACAAACTATCGTTGTGGTTTTGATGCGTAGGTAAGATTGGTTCTTGCTTAAGCCCGTAGCAGCCACGTAAAACTTGCAACAACAAAGTAGAGGACGTCTAACTTGTTTTTGCAGGGCATATTGTGATGTGATATGGTCAAGACATGATGCTAAATTTTATAGTATGAGATGATCATGTTTTGTAACCGAGTTATCGGCAACTGGCAGGAGCCATATGGTTGTCGCTTTATTGTATGCAATGCAATCGCGCTGTAATGCTTTACTTTATCACTAAGCGGTAGCGATAGTCGTGGAAGCATAAGATTGGCGAGACGACAACGATGCTATGATGGAGATCAAGGTGTCGTGCCGGTGACGATGGTGATCACGACGGTGCTTCGAAGATGGAGATCACAAGCACAAGATGATGATGGCCATATCATATCACTTATATTGATTGCATGTGATGTTTATCTTTTATGCATCTTATCTTGCTTTGATTGACGGTAGCATTATAAGATAGTCTCTCACTAATTATCAAGATGTGTTCTCCTTGAGTATGCACCGTTGCGAAAGTTCTTCGTGCTGAGACACCACGTGATGATCGGGTGTGATAGGCTCTATGTTCGAATACAACGGGTGCAAAACAGTTGCACACGCGGAATACTCAGGTTATACTTGACGAGCCAAGCATATACAGATATGGCCTCGGAACACGGAGACCGAAAGGTCGAGCGTGAATCATATAGCAGATATGATCAACATAGTGATGTTCACCAATGAAACTACTCCATCTCACGTGATGATCGGACATGGTTTAGTTGATTTGTATCACGTAATCACTTAGAGGATTAGAGGGATGTCTATCTAAGTGGGAGTTCTTAATTAATATGATTAATTGAACTTAAATTTATCATGAACTTAGTCCTGGTAGTATTTTGCAAATTATGTTGTAGATCAATAGCTCGTGTTGTTGCTTCCCTGTGTTTATTTTGATATGTTCCTAGAGAAAATTGTGTTGAAAGATGTTAGTAGCAATGATGCAGATTGGATTGGTGATCTGAGGTTTATCCTCATTGCTGCACAGAAGAATTATGTCCTTGATGCACCGCTAGGTGACGGACCTATTGCAGGAGCAGATGCAGACGTTATGAACGTTTGGCTAGCTCAATATGATGACTACTTGATAGTTTAGTGCACCATGCTTAATGGCTTAGAATCGGGACTTCAAAGACGTTTTGAACGTCATGGAGCATATGAGATGTTCCAGGAGTTGAAGTTAATATTTCAAGAAAATACCCGAGTTGAGAGATATGAAGTCTCCAACAAGTTCTATAGCTAAAAGATGGAGGAGAATCGCTCAACTAGTGAGCATGTGCTCAGATTGTCTGAGTACTACAATCGCTTGAATCAAGTGGGAGTTAATCTTCCAGATAAGATAGTGATTGACAGAATTCTCTAGTCACCATCACCAAGTTAGTCGAACTTCGTGATGAACTATGATATGCAAGGGATAACGGAAACGATTCCCAAGATCCTCGTAATGCGGAAATTGACGAAGGTAGAAATCAAGAAAAACATCAAGTGTTGATGGTAGACAAGACCACTAGTTTCAAGAAAAGGGCAGAGGGAAGAAGGGGAACTTCAAGAAGAACAGCAAGCAAGTTGCTGCTCAAGTGAAGAAGCCCAAGTCTGGTCCTAAGCCTGAGACTAAGTGTTTCTACTGCAAAAGTACTGGTCACTGGAAGCGGAACTACCCCAAGTGATTGGCAGATAAGAAGGATGGCAAAGTGAACATAAGTATATTTGATATACATGTTATTGATGTGTACTTTACTAGTGTTTATAGCAACCCCTCAGTATTTGATACTAGTTAAGTTGCTAAGATTAGTAACTCGAAACGGGAGTGGCAGAATAAACAGAGACTAGTTAAGGGTGAAGTGACGATGTGTGTTGGAAGTGGTTCCAAGATTGATATGATCATCATCGCACACTCCCTATACTTTCGGGATTAGTGTTGAACCTGAATAAGTGTTATTTGGTGTTTGCGTTGAGCATGAATATGATTTGATCATGTTTATTGTAATACGGTTATTCATTTAAGTAAGAGAATAAATTGTTGTTCTGTTTACATGAATAAAACATTATATGGTTACACACCCAATGAAAATAGTTCATTGGATCTCGATCGTAGTGATACACATAATCATAATATTGAAACCAAAAGATGCAAAGTTAATAATGATAGTGCAACTTATTTGTGGCACTGCCGTTTAGGTCATATTGGTGTAAAGCGCATGAAGAAACTCCATGCTAATGGGTTTTTGGTATCACTCGATTATGAATCAGTTGATGCTTGCGAACCATGCCTCATGGGCAAGATGACTAAAACGCCGTTCTCCGGAACTATGGAGCGAGCAACTGACTTATTGGAAATAATACATACTGATGTATTAGATCCGATGAGTGTTAAGGCTCGTGGCGGGTATCATTATTTTCTGACCTACACAGATGATTTGAGCAGATATGGGTATATCTACTTAATGAAACACAAGTCTGAAATAGTTGAAAAGTTCAAAGAATTTCATAGTAAGGTGGAGAATCATCGTAACAAGAAAATAAAAGTTTCTACGATATGATCGCAGAGGTAAAATATTTGAGTTACGAGTCTGGCCTTCAGTTAAAACAATGTGAAATAGTTTCACTACTCACGCCACCTGGAACACCACAGCATAATGGTGTGTCCGAACATCATAACCGTACTATATTAGATATGGTGCGATCTATGATGTCTCTTACCGATCTACCACTATCGTTTTGGGGTTATGCATTAAAGACAGCTGCATTCACGTTTAAAAGGGCACCATCTAAGTCCGTTGAGACGACACAATCTGAACTGTGGTTTGGCAAGAAACCAAAGTTGTCGTTTCTTAAAGTTTGGGATTGTGATGCTTATATGAAAAAGTTTCATCCTGATAAGCTCAAACCCAAATCGGAGAAATATGTCTTCATAGGATACCCAAAGGAGACTATTGGGTACACCTTCTATCACAGATCGGAAGGCAAGACATTCGTTGCTAAGAATGGATCCTTTTTAGAGAAGGAGTTTCTCTTGAATGAAATGAGTGGGAGGAAAGTAGAACTTGATAAGGTAATTGTACCTTCTCCCTTATTGAAAAGTAGTTCATCACAAGAAATCTGTTCCTGTGACTACTACACCAATTAGTGAGGAAGACTAATGATGATGATCATGTAACTTCAGATCAAGTTAATACCGAATCTCGTAGGTAAACCAGAGTGAGATCCGCACCAAAGTGGTACGGTAATCCTGTTTTGGAAGTCATGTTACTAGACCATGACGAACTTGCGAACTATGAGGAAGCGATGATGAGCCTAGATTCCGCGAAATGGCTTGAGGCCATGAAATCTGAGATGAGATCCATGTATGAGAACAAAGTATGGACTTTGATTGACTTGCCCAATGATCGGCGAGCCATTGAGATTAAATGGATCTTCAAGAGGAAGACGGACGCTGATAGTAGTGTTACTATCTACAAAGCTAGAATTGTCGCAAAAAGGTTTTCGACAAGTACAAGGTGTTGACTATGATGAGAGTTTCTCACTCGTATCTATGCTAGGTTGTCCGAATCATGTTAGCAATTGCCGCATTTTATGAAATCCAGCAAATGGATGTCAAAACTGCATTCCTGAATGGATTTCTGGAATAAGAGTTGTATATGATGCAGCCGGAAGGTTTTGTCGATCCAAAAGGAGCTAACAAAGTGTGCAAGCTCTAGCGATCCATTTATGGACTGGTGCAAGCCTCTCGGAGTTGGAATAAACGCTTTGATAGTATGATCAAAGCATGTAGTTTTATACAGACTTGCGGTGAAGCCTGTATTTACAAGAAAGTGAGTGAGAGCACTACAGCATTTCTGATAAGTATATGTGAATGACATATTGTTGATCGGAAATAATGTAGAATTATTCTGCAAAGCATAAAGGAGTGTTTTTAAAGAAGTTTTTCAAAGAAAGACCTCGGTGAAGCTGCTTACATATTAAGCATCAAAATCTATAGAGATAGATCAAGACGCTTGATAAGTTTTTTCAATGAGTACATACCTTGACAATATTTTGAAGTAGTTCAAAAATGGAACAGTCAAAGAAAGAATTCTTGGCTGTGTTACAAGGTATGAAATTGAGTAAGACTCAAATCCTAACCACGGCAGAAGATAGAAAGAGAATGAAAGTCATTCCCTATGCCTCAGCCATAGGTTCTATAAAGTATGCCATGATGTGTACCAGATCTATTGTGTACCCTACTCTATGTTAAGCAAGGGAGTACAATAGTGATCTAAGAGTAGATCACTGGACATTGGTCAAAATTATCCTTAGTGGAATAAGGAAATATTTCTCGATTATGGAGGTGACAAAAGGTTCGTCGTAAAAAGTTACGTCGATGCAAGTTTTGAGACAGATCTGGATGACTCTAAGTCTCGATCTAGATACATATTGAAAGTGGGAGCAATTAGCTAGAGTAGCTCCGTGCAGAGCATTGTAGACATAGAATTCGCAAAATACTTATGGATCTGTATGTGACAGACCCGTTGACTAAAATTATCTAACAAGCAAAACATGATCACACCTTAGTACTCTTTGGGTGTTAATCACATAAATGATGTGAACTAGATTATTGACTCTAGTAAACCCTTTGGTTATAGGTCACATGACGATGTGAACTATGGGTGTTAATCACATGGTGATGTGAACTCTTAGTGTTGAATCACATGGCGATATGAACTAGATTATTGACTCTAGTGCAAGTGGGAGACTGAAGGAAATATGCCCTAGAGGCAATAATAAAGTTATTATTTATTTCCTTATATCATGATAAATGTTTATTATTCATGCTAGAATTGTATTAACCGGAAACATAATACATGTGTGAATACATAGACAAACAGAGTGTCACTAGTATGCCTCTACTTGACTAGCTCATTAATCAAAGATGGTTATGTTTCCTAACCATGGACAAAGAGTTGTTATTTGATTAAAGGGATCACATCATTAGGTTGAATGATCTGATTGACATGACCCATTCCATTAGCTTAGCACCCGATCGTTTAGTATGTTGCTATTGCTTTCTTCATGACTTATACATGTTCCTATGACTATGAGATTATGCAACTCCCGTTTGCCGGAGGAACACTTTGTGTGCTACCAAACGTCACAACGTAACTGGGTGATTATAAAGGTGCTCTACAGGTGTCTCCAAAGTTACATGTTGGGTTGGCGTATTTCGAGATTAGGATTTGTCACTCCGATTGTCGGAGAGGTATCTCTGGGCCCTCTCGGTAATGCACATCACATAAGCCTTGCAAGCATTGCAACTAATGAGTTAGTTATGAGATGATGTATTATGAAACGAGTAAAGAGACTTGCCGGTAACGAGATTGAACTAGGTATTGAGATACCGACGATCGAATCGCGGGCAAGTAACATACCGATGACAAAGGGAACAACGTATGTTGTTATGCGGTCTGACCGATAAAGATCTTCGTAGGATATGTAGGAACCAATATGAGCATCCAAGTTCCGCTATTGGTTATTGACCGGAGACGTGTCTCAGTCATTTCTACATTGTTCTCGAATCGTAGGGTCCGCACGCTTAACGTTACGATGATAGTTTCATTATGAGTTTATATATTTTGATGTACCGAAGTATGTTCGGAGTCCCGGATGTGATCACGGACATGACGAGGAGTCTCGAAATGGTCGAGAAATAAGATTGATATATTGGAAGCCTATATTTGGATATCGGAAGTGTTTCGGGTGAAATCGGGATTTTACCGGAGTACCGGGAGGTTACCGGAACCCCCCCGGAGGTATATGGGCCTTAGTGGGCTTTAGTGATCATGACGGTGCTTCGGAGATGGAGATCACAAACACAAGATGATGATGGCCATATCATATCACTTATATTGATTGCATGTGATGTTTATCTTTTATGCATCTTATCTTGCTTTGATTGACGGTAGCATTATAAGATGATTTCTCACTAAATTTCAAGATAAAAAGTGTTCTCCCTGAGTATGCACCGTTGCCAAAGTTCGTCGTGACCAGACACCACGTGATGATCGGGTGTGATAAGCTCTACGTCCATCTACAACGGGTGCAAGCCAGTTTTGCACACGTAGAATACTCAGGTTAAACTTGACGAGCCTAGCATATGCAGATATGGCCTCGGAACACTGAGACCGAAAGGTCGAGCGTGAATCATATAGTAGATATGATCAACATAGCGATGTTCACCATTGGAAACTACTCCATTTCACGTGTTGATCGGTTATGGTTTAGTTGATTTGGATCACATGATCACTTAGATGATTAGAGGGATGTATATCTAAGTGGGAGTTCTTAAGTAATATGATTAATTGAACTTAAATTTATCATGAACTTAGTCCCTGATAGTATCTTGCTTGTTTATGTTGACTGTAGATAGATGGCCCGTGCTGTTGTTCCGTTGAATTTTAATGCGTTCCTTGAGAAAGCAAAGTTGAAAGATGATGGTAGCAATTACACGGACTGGGTCCGTAACTTGAGGATTATCCTCATTGCTGCACAGAAGAGTTACGTCCTGGAAGCACCGTTGGGTGCCAGGCCTGCTGCTGATGCAACTGACGACGTTAAGAACGTCTGGCAGAGCAAAGCTGATGACTACTCGATAGTTCAATGTGCCATGCTTTACGGCTTAGAATCGGGACTTCAACGACGTTTTGAACGTCATGGGGCATATGAGATGTTCCAGGAGTTGAAGTTAATATTCCAGCAGAATGCCCGGATTGAGAGATATGAAGTCTCCAATAAATTCTATAGCTGCAAGATGGAGGAGAATAGTTCTGTCAGTGAGCATATACTCAAGATGTCTGGGTATTGTAATCACTTGATTCAACTGGGAGTTAATCTTCCGGATGATAGCGTCATTGACAGAATTCTCCAATCACTTCCACCAAGCTACAAGAGCTTCGTGATGAACTATAATATGCAAGGGATGGATAAGACAATTCCTGAGCTCTTCGCAATGCTAAAGGCTGCGGAGGTAGAAATCAAGAAGGAGCATCAAGTGTTGATGGTCAACAAGACCACTAGTTTCAAGAAAAAGGGCAAAGGGAAGAAGAAGGGGAACTTCAAGAAGAACAGCAAGCAAGTTGCTGCTCAGGAGAAGAAACCCAAGTCTGGACCTAAGCCTGAAACTGAGTGCTTCTACTGCAAGCAGACTGGTCACTGGAAGCGGAACTGCCCCAAGTATTTGGCGGATAAGAAGGATGGCAAGGTGAACAAAGGTATATGTGATATACATGTTATTGATGTGTACCTTACTAGAGCTCGCAGTAGCACCTGGGTATTTGATACTGGTTCTGTTGCTAATATTTGCAACTCGAAACAGGGACTACGGATTAAGCAAACACTAGCAAAGGACGAGGTGACGATGCGCGTGGGAAATGGTTCCAAAGTCGATGTGATCGCGGTCGGCATGCTAACTCTACATCTACCTTCGGGATTAGTATTAGACCTAAATAATTTTTATTTGGTGCCAGCGTTGAGCATGAACATTATATCTGGATCTTGTTTGATGCGAGACGGTTATTCATTTAAATCAGAGAATAATGGTTGTTCTATTTATATGAGTAATATCTTTTATGGTCATGCACCCTTGAAGAGTGGTCTATTTTTGATGAATCTCGATAGTAGTGATACACATATTCATAATGTTGAAGCCAAAAGATGCAGAGTTGATAATGATAGTGCAACTTATTTGTGGCACTGCCGTTTAGGTCATATCGGTTTAAAGCGCATGAAGAAACTCCATACTGATGGACTTTTGGAACCACTTGATTATGAATCACTTGGTACTTGCGAACCGTGCCTCATGGGCAAGATGACTAAAACGCCGTTCTCCGGTACTATGGAGAGAGCAACAGATTTGTTGGAAATCATACATACAGATGTATGTGGTCCGATGAATGTTGAGGCTCGTGGCGGATATCGTTATTTTCTCACCTTCACAGATGATTTAAGCAGATATGGGTATATCTACTTAATGAAGCATAAGTCTGAAACATTTGAAAAGTTCAAAGAATTTCAGAGTGAAGTTGAAAATCATCGTAACAAGAAAATAAAGTTTCTACGATCTGATCGTGGAGGAGAATATTTGAGTTACGAGTTTGATCTATATTTGAAACAATGCGGAATAGTTTCGCAGCTCACGCCACCCGGAACACCACAACGTAATGGTGTGTCCGAACGTCGTAATCGTACTTTACTTGATATGGTGCGATCTATGATGTCTCTTACAGATTTACCGCTATCGTTTTGGGGTTATGCTTTAGAGACGGCCGCATTCACGTTAAATAGGGCACCATCAAAATCCGTTGAGACGACGCCTTATGAACTATGGTTTGGCAAGAAACCAAAGTTGTCGTTTCTTAAAGTTTGGGGCTGTGATGCTTATGTGAAAAAACTTCAACCTGATAAGATTGAACCCAAATCGGAGAAATGTGTCTTCATAGGATACCCAAAGGAGACTGTTGGGTACACCTTCTATCACAGATCCGAAGGCAAGACATTCGTTGCTAAAAATGGATCCTTTCTAGAGAAGGGGTTTCTCTCGAAAGAAGTGAGTGGGAGGAAAGTAGAACTTGATGAGGTAACTATACCTGCTCCCTTATTGGAAAGTAGTACATCACAGAAACCGGTTTCTGTGACACCTAAACCAATTAGTGAGGAAGTTAATGATGATGATCATAGAACTTCAGATCAAGTTGCTACTGAACCTCGTAGATCAAACAGAGTAAGATCCGCACCAGAGTGGTACGGTAATCCTGTTTTTGAAGTCATGCTACTTGATCATGATGAACCTACGAACTATGAAGAAGCGATGGTGAGCCCAGATTCCGCGAAATGGCTTGAAGCCATGAAATCTGAGATGGGATCCATGTATGAGAACAAAGTGTGGACTTTGGTTGACTTGCCCGATGATCGTCAAGCAATAGAGAATAAATGGATCTTCAAGAAGAAGACTGATGCTGACGGTAATGTTACTGTCTACAAAGCTCGACTTGTTGCAAAAGGTTTTCGACAAGTTCAAGGGATTGACTACGATGAGACCTTCTCACCCATAGCGATGCTTAAGTCTGTCCGAATCATGTTAGCAATTGCCGCATTTTATGATTATGAAATTTGGCAAGTGGATGTCAAAACTGCATTCCTGAATGGATTTCTGGAAGAAGAGTTGTATATGATACAACCAGAGGGTTTTGTCGATCCAAAGGGAGCTAACAAAGTGTGCAAGCTCCAGCAATCCATTTATGGATTGGTGCAAGCCTCTCGGAGTTGGAATAAACGCTTTGATAGTGTGATCAAAGCATTTGGTTTTATACAGACTTTTGGAGAAGCCTGTATTTACAAGAAAGTGAGTGGGAGCTCTGTAGCATTTCTGATATTATATGTGGATGACATATTACTAATTGGAAATAATATAGAATTTCTGGATAGCATAAAGGGATACTTGAATAAGAGTTTTTCAAAAGAAGACCTCGGTGAAGCTGCTTACATATTAGGCATTAAGATCTATAGAGATAGATCAAGACGCTTAATTGGACTTCAACAAAGCACATACCTTGACAAAGTTTTGAAGAAGTTCAAAATGGATCAAGCAAAGAAAGGGTTCTTGCCTGTGTTACAAGGTGTGAAGTTGAGTAAGACTCAATGCCCGACCACTGCAGAAGATAGAGAGAAAATGAAAGATGTTCCCTATGCTTCAGCCATAGGCTCTATCATGTATGCAATGCTGTGTACCAGACCTGATGTGTGCCTTGCTATAACTCTAGCAGGGAGGTACCAAAGTAATCCAGGAGTGGATCACTGGACAACGGTCAAGAACATCCTGAAATACCTGAAAAGGACTAAGGATATGTTTCTCGTTTATGGAGGTGACAAAGAGCTCATCGTAAATGGTTACGTTAATGCAAGCTTTGACACCGATCCGGATGATTCTAAATCGCAAACTGGATACGTGTTTACATTAAACGGTGGAGCTGTCAGTTGGTGCAGTTCTAAACAAAGCGTCGTGGTGGGATCTACGTGTGAAGCGGAATACATAGCTGCTTCGGAAGCAGCAAATGAAGGAGTCTGGATGAAGGAGTTCATATCCGATCTAGGTGTCATACCTAGTGCATCGGGTCCAATGAAAATCTTTTGTGACAATACTGGTGCAATTGCCTTGGCAAAGGAATCCAGATTTCACAAGAGAACCAAGCACATCAAGAGACGCTTCAATTCCATCCGGGATCTAGTCCAGGTGGGAGACATAGAGATTTGCAAGATACATACGGATCTGAATGTAGCAGACCCGTTGACTAAGCCTCTTCCATGAGCAAAACATGATCAGCACCAAGGCTCCATGGGTGTTAGAATCATTACTGTGTAATCTAGATTATTGACTCTAGTGCAAGTGGGAGACTGAAGGAAATATGCCCTAGAGGCAATAATAAAGTTATTATTTATTTCCTTATATCATGATAAATGTTTATTATTCATGCTAGAATTGTATTAACCGGAAACATAATACATGTGTGAATACATAGACAAACAGAGTGTCACTAGTATGCCTCTACTTGACTAGCTCATTAATCAAAGATGGTTATGTTTCCTAACCATGGACAAAGAGTTGTTATTTGATTAACGGGATCACATCATTAGGTGAATGATCTGATTGACATGACCCATTCCATTAGCTTAGCACCCGATCGTTTAGTATGTTGCTATTGCTTTCTTCATGACTTATACATGTTCCTATGACTATGAGATTATGCAACTCCCGTTTGCCGGAGGAACACTTTGTGTGCTACCAAACGTCACAACGTAACTGGGTGATTATAAAGGTGCTCTACAGGTGTCTCCAAAGTTACATGTTGGGTTGGCGTATTTCGAGATTAGGATTTGTCACTCCGATTGTCGGAGAGGTATCTCTGGGCCCTCTCGGTAATGCACATCACATAAGCCTTGCAAGCATTGCAACTAATGAGTTAGTTGTGAGATGATGTATTACGAAACGAGTAAAGAGACTTGCCGGTAACGAGATTGAACTAGGTATTGAGATACCGACGATCGAATCGCGGGCAAGTAACATACCGATGACAAAGGGAACAACGTATGTTGTTATGCGGTCTGACCGATAAAGATCTTCGTAGGATATGTAGGAACCAATATGAGCATCCAGGTTCCGCTATTGGTTATTGACCGGAGACGTGTCTCGGTCATGTCTACATTGTTCTCGAACCGTAGGGTCCGTACGCTTAACGTTACGATGACAGTTTCATTATGAGTTTATATATTTTGATGTACCGATGGTTGTTCGGAGTCCCGGATGTGATCATGGACATGATGAGGAGTCTCGAAATGGTTGAGACATAAAGATCGATATATTGTAAGCCTATATTTGGATATCGGAATCGTTCCGGGTGAAATCAGGATTTTACCGGAGTACCGGGGGGTTACCGGAACCCCCCGGGGGTTATTGGGCCTACATGGGCCCCAAGGGAGAATAGGAAAGGAGGCAAGAGGTGGCCGCGCGCCCCTCCCCTCCCTAGTCCGAATAGGACAAGGAGAGGGGGCGGCGCCCCCCTTTCCTTTCCCTCTTCCTCCTCTTTCCCACTTCTCCTTCTCCAACTAGGAAAGAAGGGAGGAGTAGGACTCCCCCTTGGCACGCCCTCCTTGGCCAGCCGCCCCCTCCCCTTGGCTCCTTTATATACGGGGGCAAGGGGGCACCCTAGAACACACAAGTTGATCTTCATGTTGTTTCCTAGTGATCCGTGCCTGTTTTGAGGATGATCAGTAAGGATGTTTTGTTAATATTGTGGTGCTCTATCCATCCATGTCTTTGTTTGCAATTATAGAGCACCTAGCTTGAGTCAATCGACCTCTACTTTTGCTATAAAGTGTTCCTGGCAGATTGTTGACATGTTTAGCGATTTTGCCGAGGATGTTGCTATTGATCCGTGCATGCTATGTTGTTGTTCTTGCCATGTCTGGCTTCTATGCCATGTCTTCTTGATGGGTGTATGCTTATATTGTCATGCAATGCTTTGTAGTGAGTGCATCGAGCTCGTAAACATGCCTACCTGTTAACTGTTTTGCATGCTCGAGTTTTTCACCAAGTCTGTATCTGTTTATGTTTTTGCCATGTTCACATGCTTGAAATTGTATTTTATGATCCCTTTTGGCTCAAGGTCACTAAGGGAGTTTTGTTATGTGCTTAGAGTAGCTTCATGCCATGCCTTGCTTTGCCATGATATGTTCCTGTAGCATGTAGTTTTCATGCTCTAAAGATTGCTTCCTGCTGATAAATTCCTGATTTGTTGTTATTTCACTAAGTCCGAAACCTGTTATCATTTGCACTTTTGCCATGCTTGTTTGAACCTGTTAACGAGTGATTTAGCCGTAGCTCAGTGTTCATCTTTTGTCAAGTATCATGAGTGGATCTCTGCCATGTATTTTGTTGTCATGTTTGAGTGTTGTAGCATATTTAACGTGATGCATTTAGAGGGCTACTTGCTATTTATCGCAGACCGGTGCCATATTTGTTTTGCTTGTCTTTTCCAAACCGTGCATCCGATTCTGGTGATCTTTATATCGATTTCGACCGAAATCATCTCACCTTTCCAGTGGAAATCCTGGGTTTCCAACTTGAGGCCAGGTTCAATCATTTCTTTGCAAATGATGCCTATGCATCACATATCGCATCCCGCATATCATACCATGTTTGCATCATGTTGCTTGAGCATTGCACGTGGTTGATTGTGTTCCTTTTTGCTTGTTGTTCTTGCTTGGGTAGAGTCGGGAGATGAGTTCGTGAACGAGGAGCCCGTTGAGTTCTCTTACGAGGATCAAGGCAACTCTGAAAACTTTGCAGGCAAGATGACCATACCCTCGAAATCACTTCTATCTTTGCTTGCTAGATGATCGCTCTTTTGCTATGCCTATGCTACGATACCTACCACATGCTTATCATGCCTCCCATATTGCCATGTCAAACCTCTAACCCACCATGTCCTAGCAAACCGTTGTTTGACTATGTTACCGCTTTGCTCAGCCCCTTTTATAGCGTTGCTAGTTGCAGGTGAAGATTGGAGATCGTTCCTTGTTGGAACATTGTTTTATTGTTGGGATATCACCATATTATCTTGTTTATCTTAATGCACCTATATACTTGGTAAAGGGTGGAAGGCTCGGCCTTATGCCTGGTGTTTTGTTCCACTCTTCCCGCCCTAGTTTCCGTCACATCGATGTTATGTTCCCGGATTTTTGCGTTCCTTACACGGTTGGGTTATAATGGGAACCCCTTGACAATTCGCCTTGAATAAAACTCTTCCAGCAATGCCCAACATTGGTTTTACCATTCGCCACCTAGCCTTTTTCCCTTGGGTTTCGCGGACTCAAGGGTCATCTTTATTTTAACCCCACGGGCCAGTGCTTCTCTAAGTGTTGGTCCAACTGAGCGATGTCCGGGGCTACCAGGGGTAACTCTGGGCTGGCCTACCCGACGTCTGGCTCATCTGAGTGTGCCCTGAGAACGAGATATGTGCAGCTCCTATCGGGATTTGTCGGCACAATCGGGCGGTGTTGCTGGATTTGTTTTACCATTGTCGAGGATGTCTTGTAACCGGGATGCCGAGTCTGATCGGATTGTCTTGGGAGAAGGAATATCCTTCGTTGACCGTGAGAGCTTGTGATGGGCTAAGTTGGGACTCCCCTGCAGGGATTTGAACTTTCGAAAGACGTGCCCGCGGTTATGGGCAGATGGGAATTTGTTAATGTCCGGTTGTAGATAACCTGAAACTTACTTAATTAAAATGCATCAACCGCGTGTGTAACCGTGATGGTCTCTTCTCGGTGGAGTCCGGGAAGTGAACACGGTGTTGGAGTAATGCTTGACGTAGGTTGTTCTAGGATCACTTCTTGATCATAGTTGTTCGACCGTGCTTTTGCCTTCTCTTCTCGCTCTCTTTTGCAAATATGTTAGCCACCATATATGCTAGTCGCTTGCTGCAGCTCCACATCATACCTTTTCCTTACCTATAAGCTTAAATAGTCTTGATCGCGAGGGTGCGAGATTGCTGAGTCCCCGTGACTCATAGATTACTTCCAAAACCAGATGCAGGGACCGATGATACCGCTCCAGATGACATGACCGAGCTCAAGTGGGAGTTCGATGAAGACTCTCGTTGTTACTATGTGTCTTTCCCAAATGATCAGTAGTGGTGCCCAGTTGGGGCGATCGGGGACTTTGTCACATTTGTGAGTTGATCTTTATTTTGGTACCATAGTCGGACCATGCGTGTATTGGATGAATGTAATGACTTATTTATGTATTTGTGTGACGTGGCGAGTGTAAGCCAACTATGTACCTTTCCCCTTTATTTATGTACATGGGTTGTTTGCGAAGATTACCTCACTTGCGACATTGCTTTCAATGCGGTTATGCCTCTAAGTCATGCTTCGACACGTAGTAGATATAGCCGCATCGAGGGCGTTACAAAAGCTAAGGACAAGAGCTATCAAATATTCAGAACCAGCAAGATAAATATATCAAATATCTAGAAGTGTGAAACCTCCATAAGTGAAGAATCGGTAAAACCTCCAACATCGAAAACGTAATAGAAGATGCATAGGAAATCCATTTTCAATGAACTTGAACTTGTCATGAAGATAACCACAAGCTCTAAAACCTCACACGGAGAAAAAGCCAAATAAGAGCCAAATAATATGGTGGCAAGGATGCAAAGGTTTGAGCTCTCTACGAACGATACTATCAAACTACTCAATTGAGAGCCTCCCTTCATAGTACGGCTATCAGTCGTATAACCACTTCTTCCAACTAACACCATGAGATCAGTAAGATCTAAAACCTATCAAGGTTATACCTTTGCCTTGCGCATAGTCCATTTGAGCTAGATGATGATGATCTTGACCTCATCAAGTTGGACCACCTTTCTTGATTGTGTTGGCTTGATGATGACTAGTAAATTGCTCCCCCCGTACTCCACTATGGGAGTTCCTCTCTTAGACACATCTTTACTTGTCCATTATCACCAGAATGGATGGCAAGTTTCAACCATGTGATCTCTTCATGATGCTTCTGTTAAACTTGCACAACTCAACCTTTATGACGATCACCACTCAATGTCATCCTTAATGGGTTATATGAGATCTTCCTTTTAATGCAATCTCATGAACAAATACCCAACCCCACAAAAAAACCTCACATAGATCATGGGTTAGTACGCAAATACTAATGGACAATGGTTACCATGTCATGAGATCACTTGAACCCACTCAGTACACCTTCGACGCTTTTGTGTGTTGATCAACTTGAATCCACTCTTAGCACTTAGTCTTGATCAACCTTGTATCTTATCTTCTCCCTTCACTAAGATGATGTCTTGAAGGTAAATATGAATGTTCACACAATTTTCTTCTTAAAGACATGCATGTAATAGGTTCAATTCTCACATGATCAATCTCTGGATAACTGCTTGAATAACATCTTGGTCAACACATAATCTCCTTCTTTTAACCTTGAAACCAACATATGGTCGTCAATCAGTGCCTATGGACAAACCCTCCAAGTAAAACTCAATGCAATAGTTAGTCCATAGGGATGGTAATTAATTACTCCCTCCATCTAGGTGTATAAGTCACCTTACGAAAACCAAATAATCCCAAAACACTTAGGCATGGTGCATTAACTCCCACCTCGTTTCTTGTTTTTTGACATATCAACCAATAAGAGATGTGGGGCGTACATGTTTTCAATGACTCGAGACTACCAAGAACGACATGCAGTGGTTAGTTCATTGCATGCAATGCTATTAATTAGCAAATAAACATTAAGTTCTCTCGTTTTTTCCTCCTTGGTCACGGTGCATAACCTAAGATGACTTATTCACCTAGACGGAGGGAGTACCAAAACCAAACATGAGGGCACCATGCTCTTTCAAAGAGCGGCTCTAGCAGAGTCACCATATGGCCTCGTTCGACATAATAACTGCCAATATGACTATTTTGGGCTAAAATGGCACTCCAGAAGAGTTATCATATCGGTGTCGATCAACATAATTTTATGGAGTGCGCTCCATAAACGACCTTTTTGGCTCCATATTTGGAGGCTGGGGAAGCCAATATGGAGGCCGCAACAGAAATGAACTGCTAGTGCGAGAGGGAACTTCCAACTTGTTTCTCCTCATGCCACGACCAGGTTTGAAGTGCGACGCCGCCTTTACACGCATATACGTGTCCCAATTAATCAGTAGCAAGTGTGGCAACGTGAACGGTACTCACCGATCATCAATGGCATCCAGCGCTCCGCAGGTCCCCAAGAGTGACCATTTGGATGGCCACACAGCTTCATCCTTGGCTATAAAAAGCCCGTCGACGAGGAGTCCCCACTACTCAAGCCCTAGCCATCGCCCCTCCCATCTCGTCCTCGCCACCTCCTTCTCTCCCATCTTTTCCTCTCTCAGCGACAATGCTGCCACGTCGGAACGCAACCTACTAGATGAATGTAGCACTAGAGAGAAACATCTTGACGTAAGAGAAACATCTTGATACGTCTCCAACGTATCTATAATTTATGAAGTATTCAAGCCATGTTTACAATATTTTTATATGATTTTGGTATGATTTGATTAGAACTAACCCGGGCTAACGCTGTTTTCAGCAGAACTACCGTGATGTTGTTTTTGTGTAGAAATAAAAGTTCTTGGAATGCGATGAAAATCAACAGAGATTTTTTTCTGGAAAATATGAAAAATACTGGAACGAAAATCCACCGGAGGGGAGTCACGGGGCCCCACAAGGGTGGGGGGCGCGCCCACCCCCCTAGGGCGCGCCCCCTGCCTCATGGACTCCCCGAGGGCCCCCCTGACGTGAAATCAACGCCAACTTATCCTGTAAATACAGAAACCTCCGAAAATTAACCTAGATCGGGAGTTCCGCCGCCAGAAGCCTCCGTAGCCACCGAAAACCAATCTAGGCCCTCTCCGGCACCCTGCCGGAGGGGGCCATCATCACCTGAGGGAATGGAGGAGGATCCAGGAGGGGCCATCATCACCATGAAGGCCAAGGACCAGAGGGGGAACCTCTCCCCATCCAGGGGGGAGGCCATGGAGGAGGAAGCACATGGACCTCTCCTCCTCTCTCTTGGTGGCACCGGAGTGCCATCGAGAGGGGAATCATCACCGCGATGACCGTCTTCATCAACATCACCATCCTCATCTCTTTTACGCGGTCCACTCTCCCGCACCCCGCTGTAATCCCTACTTGAACATGGTGCTTTATGCCACATATTATGATCCAATGATGTGTTGCCATCCTATGATGTTTTGAGTAGATATCCTTTGTCTTTGGGTTGATTGATGATCTAGATTGGTACAATTTATATGTTTTATTTTGATGTTGTCCTATTGTGCCCTCCGTGTCGCGCAAGCATGAGGGGTTCCCGCTGTAGGGTGTTGCAATACGTTCATGATTCGCTTATAGTGGGTTGTTTGAGTGACAGAAGCATAAACCCTAGTAAGGGGATTGTTGTGTATGGGATAAAGGGGACTTGATGCTTTAATGCTATGGTTGGGTTTTACCTTAATGATCTTTAGTAGTTGCGGATGCTTGCTAGAGTTCCAATCATAAGTGCATATGATCCAAGAAGAGAAAGTATGTCAGCTTATGCCTCTCCCTCATATGAAATTGCAATGACGACTATCGGTCTTGTTAACAATTGCCTAAGACAATTCCGCACACCGATCCACCATTATTCTACACTCGCTATTTATAATATTTAGTAATATATTCTAAATTTATGATAACAACACCTACTTTCATATTTTAGCTCTCCGATATCATGCAAAGTTATCCACTTCATACCCACAACGTAGAGTCGTGTCAGTGGCAGATATGGCTTGAGAGAATATTGATCTTACCTTTAGATCCTTGTGGGTTCGACACTCCATACTTATCACTTCCACCTTTGAAAATTGCTATGATGATTCCCTGCACTTGGGGATTATCAAGCGCTTTTCTGGCGCCGTTGCCGGGGAGCAGTAGCGTGGGGTTGATATTCTCGTGTGTGCTTGTTTGCTTTCTTCACTAAGTAGATTTTGTTTTTCCTTTTCATTTCTGTTTAGTTGTGGGTGAAACATACAATTTTTTTTGAAGAATGAAAATACAAAAAAATTACTTGCCTCTCATGCCTAAAAAGGTTTTCAAAAAGAGAAGTGATTGGAAAGTTATGCATTGAAGAAGTGAGGGTCGACCTTGAGCACTCGTGTTCATGCTCACGGAAACAATGTAGAATTTTGCATGGAAGTTTCTCTGTAAATAATTATCCCCTTATATATATATCCATTGTATTATAAAAATAATGTGTCAAGCTTTGGTTTTAGGATGATTGGATTGCTTGTTTACTATGTGCAGAACAAAAAACAGAAACTTTGGCTGTAGCGTGTGATTTTACATTTTTTACTGGAAAGTCAAATGGGTCTGAAATTTTTTTCACATTACTTATGTACAAAATTTTCAAATTGTAAATGTTATTTTATAATTTTTGGAGTTACAGAAGTTTACTAAACCTCCAGATTACTACAGACTGTCCTGTTTTAGACAGATTCTGTTTTTCGTGTGTTGTTTGCTTATTTTGATGCATCTATGGATAGTATCGGAGGGTCTGAACCATTGAGAAGTTGGAATACAGTAGATATAGTCCTAATATGAAATTGGAATGAGTTTGCTTTATTATACTAATGGATCTCACAAAGTTTTTGTTAAAGTTTTGTGTGGATGAAGTGTTCGAAGAACGAGGAGTTACCGATGTGAGAAGAATAAATAGAGACAAGAGTTCAATCTTGGGGATGCCCAAGGCATCCCAAGTAAATATTTCAGAGGATACTCAAGCATCTAAGCTTGGGGATGCCCCGGTTGGCATCCCATCTTTCTTCTTCAACAAATATCGGTATACCTCGGTTTTTGTTTTGTTCACATGATTTGTGTCCTTTGTGTTTTTATTTTTCTTTAAGAACCATGCTAGTATGAGATGTCCCTTAATAAATTTATAGAATACTTCATGTGCTTCACTTATATCTTCTAAGTATGATTGTATAGAATTGCTCTTTGAGCTTCACTTAAATCTTTTGAGTATGGCTTTATAGAATGCTTCATGTGCTTCACTTATACATTTTGAGATTGGATATTGGTTAGTTTATATTAATTGTAGAATGCTCCATGAACTTCACTTATATCTTTTGGAGTATGAATAATACTATCATCTAAAGCGGGTTTGGCAGAGTGTCAACTTTAGGAACTAGTGATCCTGCTATTTCGAATGAGGAGAATTTTGCTTATGTGAAAAGTAGTAAAATTTCTATGCTTGTAGATGATGAAAAGAATGCTTTGTGTGATGTTTATATTGTTGAACTCATTCATAATGCTACTGAAAATTATTATGAGGAAGGAATATATGCTTGTAGGAGTTGCAATAATATCAAGTTTCCTCTCTATGTGCTTAAAGTTTTGAAGTTATCTTTGTTTTTCCTTCCTATGCTAGTTGATCCTTATTCCTATAAATTGTGTGCTCACAAAATCCCTAGGCATAGGAAGTGGGTTAGGTTTAAATGTGCTAGTCATATTCTTCATGATGCTCTCTTTATGTTTCAATTCTTATCTTTTATGTGAGCATCATTGAAATCATCATGCCTAGCTAAAAGGCATTAAAGAAAAGCGCTTGTTGAGAGACAACCTAATATTTACCCTTACTATTTTTGTGTGTTCTCATGATTAAGCTACTGTATTAATCATGTATTATAGCTTTTGTTTCAATAAAGGGCCAAGTAAAACCTTTGGGAAGACTTGGGTGAAAGTTATTGTGATCTTGCAGTAAAAAACAGAAACTTTGCGCTCACGAGATTAGATGCCATTTTTCACAGAAGAGTGCTTTGGTGCTGATTCTTTTTGCAGAAGATTAATAGACAAATTCCTCACGTACACGAATTTATTTCATAATTCTTTGAGTAGCAGAAGTATGGTTAGTGTTCAGATCATTACAGACTATTCTGTTTCTAACAGATTCTGTTTTCATTGCATAGTTTGCTTGTTTTCTAGTTTCTATGAATTATATTTCTCAATATAAATTGTAGAAATGATATGGTACAGTAGGCATTGTGTGAGAACAATTATGAGTCTTGTCTTTGACAGTACCAAAGTGAATGGTTTACACTTTATCATACCAACCTATCTCACGAAGTTCCATTAAGTTTTGTGTGATTGAAGTTTTCAAGCTTTGGGTGAGATATCGATATGAAGAGAATAAGGAGTGGAAAGACCCTAAGCTTGGGGATGCCCAAGGCATCCCAAGGTAATATTCAAGTTAGACTCAAGCGCCTAAGCTTGGGGATGCCCCGGAAGGCATCCCCTCTTTCGTCTTCAAAAACTATCGGTATACCTTACTTGGAGCTATATTTTTATTCGTCAAATAATATGTGTTTTGCTTGGAGCGTATTTTCAATTTTACTTGCTGTTTGAATAAAATCATTGGATCTGAAATCTTAAATGAAAAAGAACCCTCCCATGGCTAGTTAATTATTTGACTACTCAGTGTCCTTCACTATTATCTTTTGGAGTAGTTTGTCATTTACTCACGTGCTTCACGTATATCCTATGAGTAAATGGTTGAATAATTGAATATCATAAATCTGAATTTATATATGTTTCATATGCTTATACCATGGGGAATAATGACTTCACATAGAATAATTATAGGTAGTAAACTTATTGAAAGTTAGCAAACATAGAATTGGTCACTTGAACAATTCATGAAATAATATTGAAGGAAGAGAGATTTCACATATAAATATACTATCTTAGACATCTTTTGTAATTGTGAGCACTCATTAAAATATGACATGCTAAAAGGTTGACGTCGGACAAGGAAGACAACAAAATGGATTATGTTTTCTTATATCCGAAATAAAGTATATTGTCTTGGATCGTCCAACATGTTGAGCTTGCTTTTCCCCCCTCATGCTAGCCAAATTCTTTGCACCAAGTAGAGATGCTACTTGTGCTTCCAAACATTCGTTAAACCAGTTTTGCCATGAGAGTCCACCACACCTACCTATGAATTTAGTAAGATCCTTCAAGTAAGTTGTCATCGGTGCATGCAATAAAAATTGCCCTCTAAATATGTATTATCTATTAATGTGGAGAAAATAAGCTTTATAAGATATTGTGATGTGTAAGAAATAAAAGCGACAGACTGCATAATAAAGGTCCATATCACAAGTGGCAATATAAAGTGACATTCTTTTGCATTAAGATTTTGTGCATCAAACCATAAAAGCGCATGACAACCTCTGCTTCCCTCTGCGAAGGGCCTATGTTTTACTTTTATCTTCTACCTTATGCAAGAGTCATGGTGATCTTCACCTTTCCTTTTTACTTTTTATCCCTTAGCAAGCACATTGTGTTGGAAAGATCCTGATATATATATCCAATTGGATGTAAGTTATCATGAACTATTATTGTTGACATTACCCTTGAGGTAAAAGTTGGGAGGCGAATCTACAAGCCCCTATCTTTCTCTGTGTCCGATTAAAACTTTTAACCCATAAATATCACGTGAGTGTTAGCAATTGTGAAAGATTAAATGATAGTTGAGTATGTGGAGTTTTCTAAATCAAAGCTCTGACATAGACCCTTCCTGAAAATAAGATGAATTGCAATTGTTTGATGACTGAGAATATAGTTTGTTAGTTTCAAGAAAGTTTATGATCTATACTTTAACATGTGAATAGCTTGTTACTTGATCATGAAAAGTTTTATCAAGATGAGCTACTGATATGATATATAATGATGCTAGAAAAAGTGAGTGGAACTATCATTGATCAAACTTGTGCACTTGCTAGCATTCACACTTCATAAATTATTTCTTTTATCATTTACCTACTCGAGGACGAGCAGGAATTAAGCTTGGGGATGTTGATACGTCTCCAACATATCTATAATTTATGAAGTATTCATGACATGTTTACAATATTTTTATATGATTTTGGTATGATTTGATTAGAACTAACCCGGACTGACGTTGTTTTCAGCAGAACTACCATGGTGGTGTTTTTGTGCAGAAATAAAAGTTCTCGGAATGCGATGAAAATCAATGGAGATATTTTTCTGGAAAATATGAAAAATACTGGAACGAAAATCCACCGGAGGGGAGTCACGGGGGCCCCATGAGGGTGGGGGCGCGCCCACCCCCCGGGGCACGCCCCCTGCCTCGTGGACTCCCCGAGGGCCCCCTTGACGTGAAATCAACGCCAACTTCTCCTATAAATACAGAAACCTCCGAAAATTAACCTAGATCGGGAGTTCCGTTGCCAGAAGCCTCTGTAGCCACCGAAAACCAATCTAGGCCCTCTCCGGCACCCTGCCAGAGGGGGCCATCATCACCGGAGGGCACGGAGGAGGATCCAGGAGGGGCCATCATCACCATGAAGGCCAAGGACCAGAGGGGGAACCTCTCCCCATCCAGCGGGGAGGCCATCGAGGAGGAAGCACAAGGGGGAGAACCTCTCCTCCTCTCTCTTGGTGGCATCAGAGTGCCATCGAGAGGGGAATCATCGCCGCGGTGACCGTCTTCATCAACATCACCATCATCATCACCATCCTCATCTCTTTTACGCGGTCCACTCTCCCGCACCCCGCTGTAATCCCTACTTGAACATGGTGCTTTATGCCACATATTATGATCCAATGATGTGTTGTCATCCTATGATGTTTTGAGTAGATATCCTTTGTCGTTGGGTTGATTGATGATCTAGATTGGTACGAGTTGTATGTTTTATTTTGGTGCTGCCCTATTGTGCCCTCCATGTCGCGCAAGCATGAGCGGTTCCCGCTGTAGGGTGTTGCAATACGTTCATGATTCGCTTATAGTGGGTTGTTTGAGTGACAGAAGCATAAACCCGAGTAAGGGGATTGTTGTGTATGGGATAAAGGGGACTTGATGCTTTAATGCTATGGCTGGGTTTTACCTTAATGATCTTTAGTAGTTGCGGACGCTTGCTAGAGTTCCAATCATAAGTGCGTATGATCCAAGAAGAGAAAGTATGTTAGCTTATGCCTCTCCCTCATATGAAATTGCAATGACGACTATCGATCTTGTTAACAATTGCCTAAGACAATTCCGCACACTGATCCACCATTATTCCACACTCGCTATTTATAATATTTAGTAATATATTCTAACTTTATGATAACAACACCTAATTTCATATTTTAGCTCTCCGATATCATGCAAAGTTATCCACTTCATACCACAACATAGTTTTATTTCTCATTACTAGTTGGAAGCAAACGTTCGGTGTACGTAGAGTCGTGTCAGTGGCAGATAGGGCTTGAGAGAATATTGATCTTACCTTTAGCTCCTTGTGGGTTCGACACTCCATATTTATCACTTCCATCTTTGGAAATTGCTACGATGATTCCCTGCACTTGGGTATTATCACATCTCGTCGTAGGCGCCATGGAACCGCGGGGCGAACTCTCCCCGCATCACACTAGCGGTTGTCTCCTCTTCCCTCAACAAAAGATGATCTGGTGGGTGTGGCGGACCTAGAAAATTCCATGGTGCTAGTGTTCGCCGAGGGGAATCTATCCCCATCGTCGGACCAACCACCCCCTTGTTCAGGTGAACGACACCGTCCCTGTCGCTGCCCAGCCGAAGCCGGAGGTGGAGCCCGAGGACCCGATCGACACCATGCTCGATCTCACCACCCTCCAAGTCTACAACAAGGCACATATCATCCGTGAGTATGGTCCCACACGCATCGAGGAGGAGGAGGAGAAGCGGCAGATAGCTGCTGCTACTGCTGAGTCCTACCCCTATGCCTAGATGGAGAATATCTCGTTTGCGGAGGAGGAGGAAGATGACGGTGACGCCAACGCTAATGACGATACAAGTACTGGATGGTGCCGACCACCTTGTAGTGTTGGTAGTGCATACAGGTAGCAATGTCACTCGAATAATGATATTGGTTAGGTTGAAAATGTCATTAAACGATATTTGCATCCTCTAATTATATGTAATGCGATGGATTTTAGCCACCATTGTAGTTTATATTAATTTATCATGTTGAAATATGCGTTTGATATGACTTATTTGAGTTTAGAGACTACCCCGCTTTGTTTTGAAGACAATGACAAAAGAAAAAGATATGAGGGCTGTTGGGGATATTACTGCTGGGCATAAACTGGCCAGGAGAGGCCGAATTATCCCCATAATGATTTATTATATTTGAGGCCTGTAGACAAAGACGATGGCGCTTTATGAAGGCCCAGGGCCCAAAGGCGGATTAAGGCCTGTAGACATAAACTGCCATTGATATGTAAACTTGTGTTGTAAGATAGAAAGAGTAGAGACCGAGCCGGACACGTTTACGATCCGGCCTCGGGATTCTGTAAACCGACGGGCGTCAACCTACGTATATAAAGGGACGACCCAGCGGCGGTTTAGGGACAACAAACAATAACTCGAGAGCCAGGAAAAGAGGATTCGCTCCCTGGTCATCGAAACCCAAGCAATTCCATCACAACTGGACGTAGGATTTTACCTTCACCGTAAGGGAACGAACCAGTATAATTCCTTGCGTCCCTTGTCCGCTTGAACCCCTTTAAGCTAACCCGTCGCGATGGCTCCACGACTAAGTCCTTTCACGAGGACATCTGCCGTGAAAATTCCACGATAGTTGGCACCCACCGTGGGGCCATCACAAGATGGTTTCGAGTTCTTGAAGGGCAGCTTCGAAGGACTCAAGGGATACGCTGTGGGCCGGATGACCAAGAGTCGTCGCGGCAAGCTCTACATCAACGATGCAGGCTGGGGCCCCGAGGCTGGCTCGATCGAGTACGGGTACCGGGTCCCCTTTGGCAAAATACACGTCTTCATTGGCAAGATCGGCGAGCCGGGCCCTGAGCCGGACATCTGCACCAACATCATCGAGACGTCTCAGCATGCAAGACCTGCCTGCGTTCATCATGCCGTGAAGCGTGCCTTTGTGGGAGTCATCCACGGAGCGGAATCTGAGGATAGATCCATATCTGGTGGCAAAACCGTCGTTTACTCTGATGATGAGTCTTCAACCGGAGAAACCGGATCGCTGTATCAGCTGCATGATGGCCGGGTTAGCAGTGGTTCTGATGGCGACAGTATTCCGGACCTCCTTGAACCGCCGAGCCGAGTTGCGATCTTCATGGCCGGTACACAATCGGTGCAGCGTTCTTCTACCGCCGCAGCAGTGATTTCCGGTTCAGCAGCGGCAACACCAGCTGGAGCAGGGGGCTCTGCACCACCACCGGCTCAGGTTTTGTCCAATTTGTTCGACACTTTGGCAACATTGCTAGCAGCGGAGGTTGAAGCGGCAAACCGGGATCAACATAACGCGGAGATTGCAAAGGTGAAAGATCAGATAGCTCAAGCTAAGGTGGATCTGGCAGCGGAGAACACCAGGATGGCCGCTGAGCAGGCCGGGTTAGAGGCACAGGCCTATCGGCTTATGCTGGACCAAAGTGCATCAGATGATGTCATGAGGAGAAGGTACCGATCTCACCTGCCGCCGGTTTACGAGGGAAGAAACCTCTTTAACACACCAGGAGCAGGCACCAGCAACCAGCCAGTGGTAAACCGGGCAGAGGCACCTGGGACAGGGGCACCAGTTCAGCCGCGCGCGATGGATCCGCCCCCTCAGCCTCGTCAGAACGATGCCCCATCACGGCATGTCTCAACGCCTCTGGGTCATTACTCTAACCCGTTGGATAACATCATTGCCGCCACTTCGCGATTGGTAGCTCTCCCGATCGATGGCGAGTCCCCAGTAGCAGTTGAGACATGATGGGCTAGGGAGCTCCTTCAGACGGCCTTGACTCAGCAGCAGGCCTATTCATATAGCCACAAAAGGATTCATTCTACTCCCCGCCTGAGCCAGAGTTACAACAGGCATATGGATGAACTGGCTGTATCAAGCAGTGCGCGGAATCGTACTCCGCCCCGTGGCCATAACCCGGCGGGTGGCGGTGGTGATGCTCAGGATGTGGTAGATCGCGCTAGGGCACGTCGAGAGGCCGAGTTAGCGGCGCAGCATGAAGCCCGCCAACTTACTCCGGTTCGTCCAACAACGTCGGTGGAACCAGGGGTTACCTCCAGTTCTTTGGAGGTACCATGTCTCGTCCCAGCATTGCGCAATGTACGGTTGCCCAAGGATTTCAAAAAGGCCCGCGTAAGGTGCCGAATTACACTGCCGATTTATCCCCCGAGTCATGGGTTGAAAGCTATGAGATGGCAATGGAGATGCTGGATGTGGACGATGTGGCGTGTGCCAAATACTTTACCATGATGTTGGAGGGAACAACTCGCACATGGTTGAAAAACCTGCCGGCTAACTCCATTGGGTCGTGGGCCGAGTAAGGGCCCGGTTTATCCAGAATTTCAAGGATATGTGCAAGCGGCCCATGTCAATTGTGGACTTAGCTGCCTGTGTCCAGGAGGAAGGAGAGTCAACAACCCGCTGGGTGCGTCGGGTTTCGAAGATTTTGCATTCATCAGACGGCATCAACGCTGATATAGCAGTTTTAATATTGAAGGCAATTGCCGGTTTGCACCTCTAAAGTTGAAGTTGGGACGGCTCAAACGTCATTGCAATGACATGGGAACGCTTATGGCAGCTCTGGTGAAGTATGCGACTCTGATAGTACCAAGGACCCCGAGTCTGACGACGATAAGACAGTGAAGGGAAAGAAGAGTGGCAGCACCAAAGGGCAGCAGCATAACCCGGCGGGTCACGGAAACAGCGGTAAGTGTAAAGCGGATAGCAGTTTAGATTTTATGGCTAATACCAATGCGCAGGACAAAAGCCAGCGTCGTAAGGGTAAACTGCCCTCGCGTGGTGGAATACTGATGACCCACAAGTATAGTGGATCTATCGTAGTCCTTTCGATAAGTAAGAGTGTCGAACCCAACGAGGAGCAAAAGGAAATGATAAGCGGTTTTCAGCAAGGTATTCTCTGCAAGTACTGAAATAAGTGGTAACAGATAGTTTTGTGATAGGATAAATTGTAACGAGCAACAAGTAGCAAAAGTAAATAAAGTGCAGCAAGGTGGACCAATCCTTTTGTAGCAAAGGACAAGCCGGAACAAACTCTTATAATAGGAAAAGCGCTCCCGAGGACACATGGGAATATCGTCAAGCGAGTTTTCATCACGTTCATATGATTCGCGTTCGATACTTTGATAATTTGATATGTGGGTGGACCGGTGCTTGGGTGCTGTTCTTACTTGAACAAGCATCCCACTTATGATTAACCTCTATTGCAAGCATCCGCAACTACAACAAAAGTATTAAGGTAAACCTAACCATAGCATGAAACATATGGATCCAAATCAGCCCCTTACGAAGCAACGCATAAACTAGGGTTTAAGCTTCTGTCACTCTAGCAACACATCATCTACTTATTACTTCCCAATGCCTTCCTCTAGGCCCAAATAACGGTGAAGTGTTATGTAGTTGACGTTCACATAACACCACTAGAGGCTAGACAACATACATCTTGTCAAAATATCAAACGAATAATACCAAATTCACATGACTACTCATAGCAAGACTTCTCCCTTGTCCTCAGGAACGAACGTAATTACTCACAAAGCATATTCATGTTCAAAATCGGAGGGGTAATAATATGCATATAAGATCTGAACATATGATCTTCCACCAATTAAACCAACTAGCATCAACTACAAGGAGTAATCAACACTACTAGCAACCTACTAGCACCAATCCCGGACTCTGAGACAAGAATTGGATGCAAGAGATGAACTAGGGTTTGGAGATGAGATGGTGCTGGTGAAGATGTTGATGGAGATTGTCCTCTCCCGATGAGAGGAGCGTTGGTGATGACGATGGTGATGATTTCCCCCTCCAGGAGGGAAGTTTCCCCGGCAGAACAGCTCTGCCGGAGCTCTAGATTGGATCCGCCAAGGTTCCGCCTCGTGGCGGCAGAGTCTCGTCCCGAAAAGTTCCTCCTTATTTTTTTCTCATCGAAAGACCTCATATAGGAGAAGATGGGCATCGGAGAGCCACCAGGGGCCCACAAGGTAGGGGGGCGCACCCTAGGGGGGGCGCGTCCCCCACCCTTGTGAGAAGGGTGTGGGCCCCCTGGCCTTCATCTTTGGCGTGGATTTTTCTTTATTTCTTTTAAGACATTCCGTGGAGTTTCAGGACTTTTGGAGTTGCGCAGAATAGGTCTCTAATATTTGCTCCTTTTCCAGACCAGAATTCCAGCTGTCGGCATTCTCCCTCTTTATATAAACCTGGTAAAATAGGAGAGAATAGCCATAAGTATTGTGACATAAAGTGAAATAACAGCCCATAATGCGATAAATATCGATATAAAATCATGATGTAGAATGGACGTATCAACTCCCCCAAGCTTAGACCTCGCTTGTCCTCAAGCGAAAAGCCGATAACAATAAATATGTCCTCATGTTTAGAGGTAGAGGCATCGATAAAAATAAAATACGGACATGAAGGCATCATGATTATTCTCATAACTACAACATATATAGATTTTGTCATATGATTACTTATGTTCAAGTGATGATCTATTCACAATGCAAGAGTATAAATCATAAACCTTATTGGGCTCCGACAAACTATAATCTCATTCATTGAAGCAATTGCAATTTATCATAACATCGGAAAGAGTCTATGTCAGAGCTAAAAAAGCAAGTCCACATACTCAACTATCATTTAGTCCTCCATAATTGCTAACACTCACGCGATACTTGTGGTTACGGAGTTTCAATCGGACACAGAGATCATGAAGCAAAACTCAAAACTAGATCATGCCATAAACTTTATTCTACTAGATCAAGATACTACTAATAGGATTGAACTAAGAAAAGTGGTAAAGATAGGAGTTGTGATTGTGATATGATACCGGGGCACCTCCCCCAAGCTTGGCAGTTGCCAAGGGGAGTGCCCATACCCATGTACTCAATTCTTCTTTGTTGGCGGAGACATCGGAGGTGTTGTTGGCTTAGTTGATGGCTTAGTCTTCTCCCTTAATTTGTGCTTGAGGACGACATTTTGATCCCTCAGATCATCAATTTCCCACTCCAGGGTTAACATCTTTTTGCATAGGTCCTGCTTAGTTTCCTGCAAGAGACGAAAAGGGATAAACTCAAACTTGGGTTTCTTTACCCTATCAGGGAGACTTGACTTTTTGAATTCCACGTGCATGTCCCCAGGTTGAGGTAATGGTGCTTCATCTTCATCTGAGCTCGTCTCCTCCTTCTTCTTGGGTTCATAGTCCTCTTCTTCCTCCGTGGTCCATCCATTATGTTCCTCATCTCCATAGACCTTTGGATTTGCTAAGTAATCATCCACATAGCTTTCTCCTTCCGAATCCTGGGAAGACATGTTGATTTAATTTGCAACAGGACAGATCAAAAAAAAGACAGGAGGTTTTTGCATGATACGGGAGTCAAAACCTTCGGGAGAATATATAATGAATTTTTACCGACCAAAATACGTAACGTGCAAGAAAATGGAGTCCGGAAAGCGGTGCTCACGAGGTAGGGGGCGCGCCCACCACCCTCCTGGGGCCCTCGTGTCCTTCCCGGACCGCTACTTATTTTTCTATTTTTCTAAATATTCCAAAACGGAGAAATATTGCCTTAAAAATTGTTTTGGAGTCGGTTTACTTACCGTACCACATACCTATTCCTTTTCGGAGTCTGAAACGTTCCGGAAAGTGTCCCTTATGTATTTCTCCGGGGTTACGGTTTCAATAATATTGATTTCAACATTTATGGGATTACCTGAGATATAATTTTTAATTCTTTGACCGTTTACCACCTTCGGATTTGTGCCCTCGAAGTTGTTGATCTTTATGGCACCGGAACGATAGACCTCCTCGATAACATAGGGGCCTTCCCATTTAGAGAGGAGTTTTCCTGCAAAAAATCTTAAACTAGAGTTGTATAGCAATACATAATCACCTACATTAAACTCATGCTTTTGTATCCTTTTGTCATGCCATCTTTTAACTTTTTCTTTAAACAACTTGGCATTTTCATATGCTTGGGTTCTCCATTCATCAAGTGAGCTAATATCAAATAACCTCTTTTCACCAGCAAGTTTAAAATCATAGTTAAGCTCTTTAATAGCCCAATATGCCTTATGTTCTAGTTCTAGAGGTAAGTGACATGCTTTTCCATAAACCATTTTATACGGAGACATGCCCATAGGATTTTTATATGCAGTTCTATAAGCCCATAATGCATCATCAAGTTTCTTAGACCAATTCTTTCTAGACCTATTAACAGTCTTTTGCAAAATTAATTTGAGCTCTCTATTTCTCAACTCTACTTGACCACTAGACTGTGGGTGATAAGGAGATGCAATTCTATGATTAACATCATATTTAGCAAGCATTTTACGGAAAGCACCATGAATAAAGTGTGAACCACCATCAGTCATTAAATATCTAGGGACTCCAAACCTCGGGAAAATAACTTCCTTAAGCATTTTAATAGAAGTGTTATGATCAGCACTACTAGTTGGAATAGCTTCTACCCACTTAGTAACGTAATCAACATCAACTAGAATATGTGCGTATCCATTAGAGGCAGGAAAAGGTCCCATATAATCAAAGCCCCAAACATCAAACGGTTCAATAACAAGTGAATAATTCATAGGCATCTCTTGACGTCTACTAATATTACCAATTATTTGACATTCATCACAAGACAAGACAAACTTACGGGCATCCTTGAAGAGAGTAGGCCAATAAAAACTAGATTGCAATACCTTATGTGCAGTTCTATCTCCAGCGTGGTGTCCTCCATAAGACTCGGAATGACACTTGCGAAGGATCTGTTCCTGTTCATGCTCAGGTACACAACGTCTAATAACACCATCTACCCCTTCTTTATAAAGATGTGGATCATCCCAAAAGTAATGTCTTAAATCATAGAAGAACTTTTTCTTTTGTTGGTATGTGAAGCTAGGTGGTATAAATTTAGCAACAATATAATTATCATAATCAGCATACCATGGAGTACTACGAGAAGTACTTATAACATTTAATTGTTCATCGTGAAAGTTATCATTAATAGGTAGTGGGTCATCAAGAATATTTTCTAACCTAGACAGGTTGTCTGCAACGGGGTTCTCAGCTCCCTTTCTATCAATAATATGCAAATTAAATTCTTGTAGCAAGATAACCCATCTAATAAGTCTAGGTTTAGCATCTTTCTTTTCCATAAGATATTTAATAGCAGCATGATATGTTTGAATAGTTACTTTAGAATCAACAATATAAGATCTGAACTTATCACAGGCAAATACAACTGCTAAAAGCTCTTTTTCAGTAGTAGCATAATTTCTTTGAGCATTGTCTAGAGTCTTACTAGCATAATGAATACCATTTAATTTGTTATCAACTCTTTGCCCTAGAACAGCACCTACAGCATAATCACTAGCATCACACATAATTTCAAAGGGTAAATTCCAATCAGGTGGCTGAACAACAGGTGCAGGGACTAATGCTTTCTTAAGTATTTCAAATGCTTCTACACAATCATCATCAAAGACAAATGGTATATCTTTTTGCAATAAATTAGTCAGAGGCCGAGAAAATTTTGAGAAGTCCTTAATGAACCTCCTGTAAAATCCGGCGTGACCAAGGAAACTTCTTATACCTTTGATGTCCTTGGGACATGCAATCTTTTCAATCGCATCAACCTTGGCTTTATCAACTTCAATACCTCTTTCAGAAACTTTTTTGCCCCAAGCTAATACCTTCATTAACCATAAAGTGGCACTTTTCCCAATTCAAGACAAGATTAGTTTCTTCACATCTCTGCAAAACTCGATCAAGATTGCTCACAAATCTTTTCACAAAAGTCAGAGAATATAGCCATCATGCATCTTTGAAAGGTAGCAGGTGCATTACATAAACCAAAAGGCATACGTCTATAAGAAAAAGTACCAAAGGGGCATGTAAAAGTAGTCTTTGATTGATCTCTAGCCGACACGGGTATTTGAGAGAAACCAGAATAACCATCTAGAAAGCAATAGTGTGTATGTTTGCAGAATCTTTCTAGCATTTGATCAATAAAAGGTAAGGGGTAATAATCTTTCTTAGTAGCTTTATTTAATTTGCGGAAATCAATTACCATCCTATAACTTGTGATAATTCTTTGTGGAATCAATTCATCTTTATCATTAGGAACAACAGTAATACCTCCCTTCTTAGGGACACAATGGACAAGACTTACCCACTCACTATCAGCAACGGGATAGATTATACCTGCCTTCAGAAGCTTTACTATTTCTTTTCTTACCACTTCTTTCATTTTAGGATTCAGACGTTGTTGAGGATCACGAACTGGTTTGGCATCTGCTTCCAAATTTATTTTATGTTGACATAAAGTGGGACTAATGCCCTTAAGATCATCAAGAGTATATCCAATAGCAGCACGGTGCTTCTTCAGAGTTTTCAATAATCTTTCTTCTTCATGCTCTGAAAGGTTAGCACTAATAATAACAGGGTATATCTTCTTTTCATCACGATAAGCATATTTAAGATTATCAGGCAAAGGTTTGAGCTCAAACACGGGATCACCCTTGGGTGGAGGTGGATCCCCTAAGATTTCAACAGGCAAGTTGTGATGCAGAATAGGTTCTTGTTTAAAGAATACTTCATCTATTTCCCTTCTTTCTTTCATGAACATATCATTTTCATGATCTAGCAAATAGTGTTCTAAAGGATCACTAGGAGGTACGGCAATAGAAGCAAGACCAATAATTTCATCTTAAGGCCATCTAATAACGATAACAGCGGAAGGCTTGGAGGATAAGTGAGTCGATCAACTCCAACGGCATCACTGAGTATAGAACCACGACCTAAAAACTCCTTAATTGTAGTCTGAAAAGTCTGCAACATTAACGTTGCAGCCCGAAAACGGGTCAGCACATGGAATATGCTGGCAAGGTAACACATAGAGAGTAATGGAATGAAACAGCTATACTATATGCATATTTGGCTGGTGGAAAGCTCTATGGTTACAGTTTTGCGTAAAGCCAATTTTTCCCTACTTCAAAGGAATAAAATTTAATTACTATCATGGTGGTTGTTAAACATTGAGAATGGTTGACAGCATTCTCAATCCCAATTAAGCATCATCATTAAACATAACCCAACAAAATTAATTTAGAGTAACATGTTGAGATTCACATGAAAATCCAAGTACTAGATACTCAAGATGTCCATCACCGGGGACACGGCTAACCATGATTAGTTTATTACACTCTGTAGAGGTTTGCGCACTTTTCCCCACAAGACTCGGTCGCCTCCGTTTGGTTTCTCGCACTACACGGTGTTTGAGAAACGGATGACCGAGACATAGTCTTTCAGAAGCGCTAGCACCTTGTGATCGGGTAGACCGTACCACCTACATCCCCTACATCTGCTAGTCTACCACTGTAAGAGTTCGCACGACTTAGTCAACTATGCTAGAGCCCATAATAGCTTGTGGTTGCACACGGAAGTTTCTAGTATGAGTCTCATGATCCCTTTGAGCCTGGGTGGCGGTCCAAAAGAAAACAGGCAAGTCCTGGAATACCCAGGTGCCTCAATCCACCCAGATGTGTGTTTAAGTTGCCACCTTAGATAACCATTAATTAACAATCTCACATCTATCATGGATATCACTCACGCAATCCACGTCTACTAGCATAGCATGGCATAACAAGCAAACGTAGAAGTAACTCCCAAAGGTTTGATAATAAACAGGTAACAGGTACTACCTCATCTACTTCCCATCCCACAATTTAATTAGATCCTAATCATGCAATGTGTGAGGATTGATCTAATGCAATAAAACTGGGTAGTAGAAAAGGTATGATCAAAGTGTTACTTGCCTTGCTGATGATCCACGAAACCTAATGATTCGAAGTAACAGGCGGCGCATGTCGTGGTTCTAACTCTGACAGTGATGTAGGGGGGTATGAATGGAGAGGCTAGATCTCAGCTATTGGGAAGTTGTAAACACACCAAGATGTACGAGTTCAGGCCCTTCGCGGAGGAAGTAACAGCCCTACGTCTCGGTGCCCGGAGGCGGTCGACTGGATTACTGGCGTGTGAATAACAGGGGTGCGAACCCTCCACACTGAGGAGGGGGGTGGCTTATATAGAGTTCGCCGGCCCCCTCCTGCCCTCAGTAATGCAGGGTTTAAGGTACATTTAAGGTTGGGCGTTACTAGTAACGCCCCTAGTAAAGTGCTATAATGACCATAAAGACTACTTAACAGCTGACCGTTTGCCTGCGGAGTGACTACAGGTCTCCTGGCGGTCGAGTGGCTAGCTTCATGGTCGAGTGGTTGGCTTCATGGTCGAGTGATAGCTTTCTGGTCGAGTGTCTTGAATCCGTCGACTGGGATACCTTCAAGTCGATTGAAAGGTGACTCCTCCTAGGGATGTCCTAGGGTAGGGCTCCTTGGACAGGTCCGTGCCCCTACCCTAGGTACATGGCTTCATCATTAGCCCCCCCATGGATCGAGGCCAGAGTGGGGAAAGAGTTGGAGATCTTTCCGACTGATTCTTTGGGCTACGTGAGCGCCTCGTTTTGGGTCAATCGTCACGGATGACGTTGCCAACCTTTTTTAGTCGCCTCGATCCATTCCAAGCCTTTCGTCGAGTGAATTACTTTATTTGCGACATACCGAGCGTTGGTTCGGGCGGGATCTTCTGTTTTCACAAGTTGTTCTGCAGCCCGCGGATGTCGTGGGATTTCGGATTTCGAGAAGCGCGCGGGACGGGAGCGGCCGCAGTAATCGGAAGCGATAAAGCGGAAGTTCCTCGATCCCCGCGTTGCCTTTTTCGCCACGTACCGCGCGCGCGTCTGCTGCGGGATTTGACTGGATAGCCTGGGCCTACCAGTCAGCCACTCAGAAGCGGTCCCTTATAAATCGCCGGCTCGGGGTTTCCAAGCAGTGCGCTCTCTTCTCCTCCTTCCTTCTACCTCTCTCCCTTCGCAAGTCCTTCCGCCACCTCCGTTCCCGCCCCAGCGCAGCAGGCCCGTGCGAGACTTCGCCGGCGACGATGACGAAGAGCAAGACCTCCGCTCTGGAGCGCGCGAAGAAGGCGGCGGCGGCGGGGAAAGGGAAGAGGTCAGCTCGGGGTGGATCTTCCTCTAGGACCGCTCTGCCCAAAGGTTGGATCCAGGGCGACTGGATGCCGTCGGTGCTCCGGCAAGAGGATCTCGACGACATGGTCGAGGGGGGAGTCATTCCCCACCAAGCCGCGCGTCTTCCGGGGGGAGAGATCGAACCTCAGCCCCGCGACGGTGAGTGCGTGCTCCTAGCCACCCACATCGACCGGGGGTTCTCTCTGCCGCCCCATCCTTTTTTCCGGAGCTTCTTGAACTTCTTCGGAGCGCAGCTCCACCACTTCACTCCCAACTCCATTGTATACCTTGCCGCTTTCATTTCCATGCGTGAGGCTTTCTTAGGTTGCCGCCCCCATTGGGGACTTTTCAAGCACATCTTTACCTGCCGTTCTCAATCAGTCAAGAAGGCCAAGTCGAGTGACGAGAGGACGCAGGTGATCCAGTTGTGCGGGGGCTTGGCGATCCAGGCGAGGGGGAAGAGCTGTTTTGCATCCATTACTTTCCCGGAGTCAGTCCGTGGTTGGCAGTCGACCTGGTTCTACTGTCAGGACCAGGCGACTCCAGGACAGTCGACTGGTCTTCCTCCTTTCTCCCTCGACCGAGCTGAAAAACCCGCTTCTCTGAAAATGACGTCGGAGGAAAGGGCCCAAGTCAAAGTGTTGGCCGGTCGAGTGGTCGAGCTTGTCCGTGAGGGTGTGACTGGGATGGACCTGCTGGAGGTCTTCCTCTAGAGGCGCATCCAACCGCTCCAGGCCCGTGACCACCCAATGTGGTTGTACTCTGGCCTCGATGACACCACTCGGATCCACCCGGAGGAGGTCACCGACGAAATGCTGGAGGGGTGGCTGTCGAGCATCACGGGGAACAAAGACAACCCCCGAGGAGCCAGGAGGGTAACTCCACTCGACAACTCGTATGAAGTGGACCAAGTATGTCTTTATGCTCCCGACTGAAATCTTGTTTTCTGCATTGGTCTTCTTTGAGTTGGTCGATTGACTTTCGTCTTGTCTATTGATTTTCAGGCGACCACCGAGATGTACTCGACGCCCAACAGGGCTCAGGAGCCAACCGAGGAAGGGGAGGCGAGCGGAGGTGAGAGTGGGGACGACCAAGGCGAGTGGGAGTCCGACGGTGAAGGAGAGGGAGACGACACCGTCGACTCCAGCGAAGAGGAGGAGGAGGAGGTCGAACCCCCCCCCCCCCCCCCCCCCCCGCCCAGAGGGGCGGTCCAAGCACACACACGACCCAGCGCGGGAACGTGGCAAGGCGACTGCCTCTGTTGGGCAGTCGTCGAAACGCCCTCGGACCTCTTCTCCTACGCCGACTGGGAAGGTTCCCAAGCACCCACGTACGGCGCTGTCCAAGCCGCCCAAGGCTCTGCCTAAGATGAAGATAGCTGTCCCTACCATTTCCGGGTAATAATAAAACTTGTTTTCCTTTGTCGACCGTGGACGGATCCTTGGTCGATCCATTGAGCCAACCGACTGACATTCGAGGCTTGCAGTGCTGCTACTTCTGAGGTCTCCGCCAAGGACGATGACAAAGAGATGGAGGATGCTGTTACCTCGAACCCTGGTACGATTACTGACGTTCTGCATTGAGTCGACTGATCATTAATTGCAACTCTGGTCGATTGAACTTTTCCTTTGTAGCCCCTCCTCATGTTATCGACCTCCCGGATGACGACGACAACGGTCCGTTGAGAGTGAGGAGGCACAAGAGGGCGTCGGCTGACAAGACCCCCCAATCCGCTCCGGCGTCCGAGGCCGTGGCTCGGGATGGTGGTGACGCCACTCGGGCTTCTGTGACCTTCGCCGTTCCTCTGGCGAGTGCGCGGCCCTCATCGTCGACTGCGGATCCGTCTTCACTTTTTGCCGCATACCCCGTCCCTGAGGACCAAGCGGCTGCTGCACAAGAGGCTATACGCCAGGCGGGGATCATGATGGAGAAAGTGAAGATGGCTCGGGAGGCCAGCCAAGCAGCCTATGACGCGAGTTCGGCTCTTCAGAGCAACGTCCAGGTCAGTCAACTCAACACTTGGTCTGTTATGATATGCTGTTTGAAGAGTCTCTTTTCCGAGGATCTTTTGCATCTGCATCTGTACACCCACTGGGTGTGTCTTCCAATTCTCGGACGAGTGGGGGCACGCTAAGTGCACCCACTGGGTGTAGTCCCCGAGACTACGGTGGACTGCTAGCAGTCGATTGTAGTCTTTACATTTGTGTTGCTGTAGCTGTGTTTCTTCACTCGGTTTGGTCGGGACAGGTCGAGTGGAACTGTATCCGGTCGACTGCGGGCAGTCGACTTTTTCTCTCTTCTTTTTTTTTCAAACCAGTGGGGGCACACTGAGTGCACCCACTGGGTGTAGTCCCCGAGACTACTGTCGAATGTTTTTGATTCGGCTGTGGTCTTAGAAACGTCATCATTGTCTCTTAGTTACTCGGAAGCAACTTACCTTGGACGTCTGTCGACTGATTTCTCTTTTTACAGAAATCTTGCGAACTTGTAGCTCGCTATACTGAGTTGGAGAATCAGCAGATCCAGCTCAACCTTAACTTGAAGCTTGCTCAGGAGAATTTGAAGAAGGCGCAAGAAGAAGCAAAAGGTATGGTTGGTGAGGTTCTCCATTCTTAACGGGTGGCTTTTCTTTCTTGTCCATTCTTGATGTTGGTTCCACTCGACGCGCCGCAGATAAACTGGAGGAAGCTCTGAAGAAGAAGGATCAAGACCTTGTAGAGGCGCTGAAGGAGGCCTCGAGCAAAACGAAGCTCGCAGAAGAGAAGCTGGCTTCGGTCGGGACTCTTGAAGAGGAGAACTCCAGACTGAAAACTGCTCTCGAGACAGCTAATCGAGATGCCAGTCGACTGAAGAAGGAGAAGATGGCTCTGCACGACAAGGCGGGCGAGCTGGCGGGGAAGGCAAAAGATCTGGAGGCTTATCTCGGAGGACTCGCCAAGAAGCTGTTCGTCATGCTCGAAGGTAATTATTCCAACCTGGTTGTCTTGTAGTTGCCGAGCCCGCGTACGGCCACTGTCTTATTCTTGAATCGTGTTTGCAGAATTCTGCCCGAGCTTCGAAGAGGAAACCAGTCGAGTGGAGCCAGGCCTGGATCCCGCCAATTCTCTCGTGAAGGACGAGGCTGCTATGAACGTGCTCCGACTGGAGTCTCGTGTTACCAGCATCGTTGATTATCTTGCTCGGTTGAAGGCTGCGATGTCGCGGATCGACACATCACTCTGGCCTGGAATGACACTTTAGAACGACCTCGAGTCCCTGATGGTCCGACTGAATGAAGTCCCGGGTCGAGTGGCGGAGTGGAAGAAATCTTCTGCTAGATGTGGTGCCGATGTCGCTCTATCTCTTGTCCGCATCCATTGCAAGGAGGCGCGAGAAGAAAAGCTGGCCGCCATCCAAGTTGCCAATACCAGGAAGGACAACTTTCAGGACTTCATGGAGACTTTTATTGCTGCTGCCACTCGTATTGCAGATGGGATCGACTTGGACGAGTTCGTCGCCCCTTCCAGTCCTCCTCCCGAGGAATGAAAAACTTCTATGCTTCACTTTAAATTTGCCTCGGAATGCCGAGTGGATTTGTAACCGTTAAACTCCGCCGAGCCGAAGGCTCGAGTACTATGATCTGAGGTCTGGGACCTTTTAGGCTTTATCTGATCTTGATTTGACGTTGAATATCTTCATGGTTTGATTCGTCGAGTGGATCTTGATCTTCACTCGGAATAACCTTGTATTTGCGGCGCAGCTCCAAAGGGGAAGGTAGCAGTCGACTCGCGGATTGGGTTGTGTCTTGTACTTAGGCGAGCACTGGGCCGCAGCTAAGCCTCCGAGTGGGAGGTTTGCTCTCCACTCGGTAGGAATTTTAAACACTTAGGCGAGCGCTGGGCTGCAGCTAAGGCCCCGAGTGGGAGGTTTGCTCTCCACTCGGTAGGATTTTAAACACTTAGGCGAGCACTGGGCTGCAGCTAAGCCCCCGAGTGGGAGGTTTGCTCTCCACCCGGTAGGATTTTTAAACACTTAGGCGAGCGCTGGGCTGCAGCTAAGCCCCTGAGTGGGAAGTTTGCTCTCCACTCGGTAGGATTTTAAACACTTAGGCGAGCGCTGGGCTGCAGCTAAGCCCCCGAGCGGGAGGTTTGCTCTCCACTCGGTAGGATTTCTAAACACTTAGGCGAGCGCTGGGCTGCAGCTAAGCCCCCGAGTGGGAGGTTTGCTCTCCAGTCGGTAGGATTTTAAACACTTGGGCGAGCGCTGGGCTGCAGCTAAGCCCCCGAGTGGTAGGTTTTCTCTCCACTCGGTAGGATTTTTAAACACTTAGGCGAGCGTTGGGCTGCAGATAAGCCCCCGAGTGGGAGGTTTGCTCCCCACTCGGTAGGATTTTAAACACTTGGGCGAGCGCTGGGCTGCAGCTAAGCCCCCGAGTGGGAGGTTTGCTCTCCACTCGGTAGGATTTTTAAACACTTAGGCGAGCGCTGGGCTGCAGCTAAGCCCCCGAGTGGGAGGTTTGCTCTCCACTCGGTAGGATTTTTTCAAACTTAGGTGAGTGCCTGACTGCAGCTAAGTCTCTAAGTGAGAGAACTTAGGTGAGTACTGGACTGCAGCTAAGCCCCCGAGTGGGAGGGTTGCTCTCCACTTGGTAGGATTTTTTCAAACTTAGGCGAGTGCCTGACTGCAGCTAAGTCTCTAAGTGAGAGAACTTAGGCGAGTACTGGACTGCAGCTAAGCCCCCGAGTGGGAGGATTGCTCTCCACTTGGTAGGATTTTTTTTCAAACTTAGGCGAGTGCCTGACTGCAGCTAAGTCTCTAAGTGAGAGAACTTAGGCGAGTACTGGACTGCAGCTAAGCCCCCGAGTGGGAGGATTGCTCTCCACTCGGTAGGATTTTTTCAAACTTAGGTGAAACGGATTCGCAGCTAAGTCACCCACTGGGGGATTTCGAATGCAAACAAGAGTGACAGCAATTATTGGGATGCTCTTGTCTTTGGTAAAAATGAACTGCAATTTTTTTTTCTTATTACATCTCATCCAAGGGAGAACTCAAGTGTAAAATGGGCGGAGTAGGTCCGCATGCCAAGCTCGTGGCTCGTCGATCTGGTGATCAACATTGTAGAGGTGATATGCTCCATTGTGGAGGACTCTGGTGACGATGAAGGGGCCTTCCCAAGTAGGAGCAAGTTTGTGTGGTTTCTGTTGATCCACTCGGAGGACCAAATCTCCTTCCTGGAAGGCTCGGCTCTTCACATTTCTGGCATGGAATCGACGCAAGTCTTGCTGATAAATGGTCGATCTGATCATGGCCATCTCCCTCTCTTCTTCTAGGAGGTCGACTGCGTCTTGCCGGGCCTGTTCTGCTTCATCTTCGGTGTAAAGCTCGACCCGGGGCGCGTTGTGAAGAAGATCACTTGGCAGAACTGCTTCGGCTCCATAAACCAGAAAGAATGGAGTTCTTCCAGTCGACCGGTTAGGGGTGGTCCTCAATCCCCACAGAACTGACGGAAGCTCGTCGACCCAAGCACCTGCCGCGTGCTTGAGATCACGCATCAGTCGAGGCTTTAGTCCTTTGAGAATCAGACCATTTGCTCTTTCGGCTTGCCCATTCGACTGGGGATGGGCGACCGATGTGTAGTCGACTCGAGTGCCTTGAGAGGCACAAAAAGCTCTGAACTTGTCCGAATCAAAGTTTGACCCATTGTTAGTGATGATGCTATGCGGGACTCCATACCTGAATGTTAGCCCTCTGACGAAACTGGTAGCAGTGCAAGCATCAAGATTCTTGATAGGCTTAGCTTCAATCCATTTGGTAAACTTGTCGACTGCCACAAGCACATGAGTGAAACCACTTCTGCCTGTTCTCAGTGGACCAACCATGTCTAGTCCCCAGACAGCAAAGGGCCAGACGAGTGGAATGGTCTTCAGGGCTGACGCGGGTTTGTGTGACATGTTGGAGTAGAACTGGAAGCCTCCACACTTGTCGACTATCTCTTTTGCCATCTCATTTGCTCTAGGCCAGTAAAATCCCGCTCGGTATGCTTTAGCCACAATGGTCCGAGAGGACGCATGGTGACCATAGGTCCCTGAGTGGATATCATCAAGGATTATCCGACCCTCTTCTGGTGTTATGCACTTCTGACCAATTCCAGTCACGCTTTCTCTATACAACTGCCCCTTTATGACTGTGAAGGCCTTGGATCGGCGGACGATCTGTCGAGCCTCTTCTTCGTCCTCTGGGAGTTCTTTCCTTAGGATATACGCGATGTACGGTATCATCCAGTCGGGAGTGATCGCCAAGACTTCCATGATCAGGTCGACCACAGCAGGAACTTCGACTTCAGTCGGATCTGTGGCACTTTTCGGTTGTGGGGCTTCTTCTGTGAAAGGATCCTCCTGGACTGACGGCGAGCGGATGTGCTCCAAAAACACATTGCTGGGAATGGCTTCTCTCTTGGAGCCTATCTTTGCCAGATCATCAGCTGCTTGATTTTTCAGTCGGGGGATGTGATGAAGCTCTAACCCCTCGAATTTCTTTTCTAGCTTTATCACTGCATTGCAATAACGAGTCATAGCCGGACTTCTGACGTCCCACTCCTTCATCACCTGATTGACTACCAGATCTGAGTCGCCATAGACCATGAGGCGACGGACGCCGAGTGAAATGGCCATGCGCAACCCGTACAAAAGTGCTTCATATTCTGCTTCGTTATTGGAGGAATCGAAGTGAATCTGGAGAACATATCTGAGCTTATCTCCTCGGGGGGAGACTAGAACTACCCCAGCACCGGAACCATTCAGCATCGTAGATCCATCGAAGAACATGGTCCAATGCTCCGAGTGAACTTGAGTCGGAAGTTGCTGTTCAATCCACTCGGCGATGAAATCTGCGATTGCTTGGGACTTGATAGCCTTCTTTGCTTCAAACTTGATATCTAAGGGAAGGAGTTTAATCGCCCACTTGGCCACTCGACCAGTTGCATCTCTGTTATGCAGAATCTCTGACAGTGGGGCGTCGCTGACGACTGTAATGGAGTGGTCAGAGAAGTAATGTGCAACCTTCTTCGTGGTCATGTAAATCCCATATACAAGCTTCTGGTAGTGAGGGTATCTTTGTTTTGAAGGGGTCAAAACTTCAGACAGATAATAGACTGGGCGCTGAACTCTGAGGGCCTTTCCTTCTTCTTCCCGCTCGACCGTAAGTACTGTACTGAAAACTTGTCCTGTGGCTGCAATGTAAAGCAGTAGAGGCTCTTTGCTGATTGGGGCAGCAAGCACCGGCTGGGTGGAGAGCAGAGCTTTGAGCTCTGCAAATGCTGCGTCAGCTTCTGGAGTCCACTCGAACTTGTCAGACTTCTTCATCAGTCGGTAAAGGGGCAACGCCTTTTCACCGAGACGAGAAATGAATCGACTTAGAGCGGCCAGGTAGCCTGTAAGCTTTTGGACATCGTGCACACATACAGGACGCTTCATCCGGAGTATGGTGCCAACTTTTTCAGGATTGGCATCGATCCCCCGTTCGGAAACGAGAAAACCGAGTAACTTTCCACCTGGAACTCCGAACGTGCACTTTGACGGATTGAGCTTGATATCATACCTCCTGAGGTTGGCAAAGGTTTCAGCAAGGTCAGCCCGCAGGTCGGAACCTTTCTGTGACTTGACCACAATATCATCCATGTATGCCTCCACATTCCGACTGATTTGAGTGAGTAGACACTTCTGAATCATTCTCATGAACGTGGCCCCGGCGTTCTTGAGGCCGAACGGCATGGTGATGTAACAGAAGCATCCGAATAGAGCGATGAAAGTTGTTTTGATCTCATCGGGTCCATACAGACGGATCTGATGGTACCCGGAATAGGCATCTAGAAAAGACAATCTCTCGCACCCTGCAGTCGGGTCGACTATTTGGTTGATGCGAGGGAGAGGAAAATGATCTTTCGGGCAGGCCCGATTGATATGTTTGAAATCAATGCACATGCGAAGTAACTTGTCCTTCTTGGGGACCATGACGACATTGGCGAGCCACTCGGAGTGGTAAGTCTCTCGGATGAACTCCGCTGCTAAGAGCCGAGCTACCTCCTCGCCAATGGCTTGCTTCTTCTGGACAGCGGACCGTTGAAGATGTTCCTTCACAGGCTTGAATTTTGGGTCGACTCGTAGACGGTGCTCAGCCAGCCCTCTGGGAACTCCAGGCATGTCAGAGGGCTTCCATGCGAAGACGTCCCAGTTCTCACGGAGGAGCTGGACGAGCGCTTCTTCCTATTTGGAGTCGAGCGTCGTTGAGATGTGAGTCGGGGCAGCATCGGGGTCGGTCGGGTGAATGTGGACTGGTTTCGTTTCACCGGACGACTGAAAAGCTGATTCTGAAGCAGGCTTCTTGGCTCGTAGCAATTCACTCAGATCGGCAGTCTTTTGGTACTCTTGCAGCTCGACCACTGCCATCTGAGCATCAGCGATCTTTGAGCCTTTCTGAAAACACTCTTCTACTTTCTTTCGGTTGCCTGTAACAGTGATTACACCTTTAGGGCCAGGCATCTTCAGTTTGAGGTACACGTAACATGGCCAAGCCATGAAGCGTGCGTAAGCTGGCCTGCCCAAAATGGCATGATAAGCACTTTGGAAGTCCACAACCTCGAATGTCAACTTTTCCTTGCGGTAATTCTTTGAATCACCGAAAACTACGTCAAGAGCAATCTGGCCGAGTGATTCGGCTTTCTTGCCAGGAATGACTCCATTAAAGCTCATGTTGCTGGCACTGAGCCTGGACATCGGAATGCCCATCCCTTTCAAGGTTTCAGCATACAATATGTTCAGGCCACTGCCACCATCCATTAGGACTTTGGTCAGTCGAGTGCCTTCGACAACTGGGTCGACCACCAAAGCTTGCCTCCCAGGGGTGGTAATGTGCGTAGGGTGATCAGACTGGTCGAATGTGATGGCAGTCTGAGACCACTTCAGATAACTGGGTGTCGCCGGAGCAACCATATTCACCTCACGGTTAATGACTTTCAGTCGACTTTTGCTTTCGACATCAGCAAAAATCATCAGGGTGGAGTTGATTTGGGGGTATCCATCATCACTGTCTTCCTTGTCCTCGACCCTGTCCGACTCTTTTTCCTTATCCTTGGACTGTTTGCCCTGAAACTGCTGGATCAGGAGCCGGCACTGTCGAGTGGTATGCTTTGGGTAAATGAAATTACCCTCTTCATCTTTCTTGGTGTGCATGTGACATGGCAGATCCAAAACATCGTTTCCATCCTGATCCTTGACTTTCTTGGGCTTCCAGGTGCCCTTGGGTTTTCCCTTGAAGTTTCCTTGGGCTACGGCCAGGGCCTCCCCAAGAGCGGCTGGCTCGGCCTTCCGCTTCTGTTTCTGACTGGAGTTTCCTCCGGTTTCTTGGGCGACTGCCTTGTGCTTGCCACTCCGGAGTCGGTCCTCGTCTTCACCATTAGCGTATTTGGTGGCAATCTCCATCATCCGATTCAGAGACATCTCTCCAGTTCGACCGAACTTCAGATTCAACTCTCTGTATTTAATGCCTTCCTTGAAGGCACACACTACTTGATGGTCTGGCACATTCTCAACCGAGTGATGCAGTGTGATCCACCTCTGGATGTATTCCCTCAGAGTTTCATTCGGCTTCTGCACGCAAGACCGCAACTCTGTAAGGCATGCAGGTCGCTTGCATGTTCCTTCAAAGGTTGTGATAAACACTCGGGAGAGGTCCTCCCAAGTGTAAATGCTGCTGGGTGCCAACTGATTTAGCCACGCTCTGGCTGAGCCTTCTAACATGAGAGGCAGATGCTTCATGGCCACCTCATCATTGCCACCGCCAATTTGTACAGCCACTCGGTAATCTTCGAGCCAAGTGTCAGGCTTAGATTCACCGGTGAACTTGCTGATTCCAGTCGCCAGCCGAAAGTTGGGAGGAATCACTGCGGCTCTGATGGCTCGACTGAAACACTCTGGCCCTGAAACACGTATTCTGCTGCTGGAGGGCGCATCTCTGTTCTGGCCTTCCCGATGAGCCCTGTTCCTGTCAACCAAGCCTTGAACGAGGACAGATCTCGCGTCAAAGCCTGGGTCCCTGGGGTCGACGGGAATCCTCTGCCCGACGCTATGAGGGCGCCTGTCATCTCGATGTCGAGGCGCATATGACCCACTCCTCGGGGGAGGGGTTGGCACTCGACGTCGATCATCACGGTCGGATCGGTGATCATACTGCTCATTCCTCCTGTACTGATCATGCCGGTCACCACGTCCCTCACGCCTCGGGGGCGATCTCGGGCTGTGAGCCGACTGGACTGTATCTGTTGCAACGGATCGACTGTGGATCCTGTTCCGTGACTGAGAAACAGCGGAATTCTGGTTTCCCGCCGCCCGGAGCAACGCTCTGATCTGTAACAAGCCCCGGCCAGCCTCCGACTGGGAGGGCTGAATCAATTCTGCTATACGGGCCGCGGCGGCCAAATTCTGAACTGGGGTTCGGTATACCTGCGTCGGCGGGAAGAGCTGACGTCGACTAGACTCGGGAGCCCGCTAACGCGCTTGTTCGTCGAGTGCTCGCTGGAGATTCTCTAGTCGAGTGCGCTCGGCCAAATTAGCCAAGCGTGCGTCCTCCAAGGCCCGGGCCTCGGGGGACTCTCCGACGATAGGGGTGCGGAGGGCGTCCGTGTTCCGGCAGCGAAGCTCCTCTCGCTGTGATGACGTGAGAGGTTCGGGGAGATACTCATCGTGGGGATGCGACGGGTCACCCCCACCCGCGCCACCATCAGTGCGAGGGAAACCGGGAGGACCGCGCGTTCCATCGACCGCCAGGATCTCAGCCGCGGGGTCGCTGCTGTCGCACTCGGATGCGGTCTCCGCGGAGCCAGTCGACGGGTCGAACAGGCCGCAGAGGGATTCGTCGGGCTCGATTGCCGCGACTTGCGGGGCGGCCGACTGGCGAGCCACAGCGCCTCACCCACCTCTGAAGTCTCGACCGACCGGAGCGCTTGCGCCGGTGGGAGACAGAGCGGGGAGACGATACGGGGGCCGACCGATACTGGGTCGACGGCTGCCGCAGGAGGACGCCACGAACGCATGCGCGGAAATGCATCGCACCGCGGACGGGGAGCGCGTCGATGTTGAGTGGTGCCTCCTGAAGCCAGGCGGAGTCGTCGGCGACGAACGTGAGCGCGCCGAGGCGTATCTCGCGGCCCTCCACCAAAACTCCGCACAAAACCATGATCAAAGGGATCGGAAAAATCGCAACTTCTCCAATCAGGCGCTGAGATTCCGGCCCCAAGGTGGGCGCCAACTGTCGTGGTTCTAACTCTGACAGTGATGTAGGGGGGTATGAATGGAGAGGCTAGATCTCAGCTATTGGGAAGTTGTAAACACACCAAGATGTACGAGTTCAGGCCCTTCGCGGAGGAAGTAACAGCCCTACGTCTCGGTGCCCGGAGGCGGTCGACTGGATTACTGGCGTGTGAATAACAGGGGTGCGAACCCTCCACACTGAGGAGGGGGGTGGCTTATATAGAGTTCGCCGGCCCCCTCCTGCCCTCAGTAATGCAGGGTTTAAGGTACATTTAAGGTTGGGCGTTACTGGTAACGCCCCTAATAAAGTGCTATAATGACCATAAAGACTACTTAACAGCTGACCGTTTGCCTGCGGAGTGACTACAGGTCTCCTGGCGGTCGAGTGGCTAGCTTCATGGTCGAGTGGTTGGCTTCATGGTCGAGTGATAGCTTTCTGGTCGAGTGTCTTGAATCCGTCGAGTGGGATACCTCAAGTCGATTGAAAGGTGACTCCTCCTAGGGATGTCCTAGGGTAGGGCTCCTAGGTACGTGGCTTCATCAGCGCACTCCAGGTATTCTATCGCAGACAAACAAACAAGCATACAATAAGTACTCATCTAATGCACAGGTAAAACTCAAATAAGAGATCTAACCAGAAGGTTCAACTTAAGAACTCCGGTTGGCAAAAAGAATCAAATCGAACGAAGCAACGAAAGACAACCGGCGAAAGAAAACAACTTCGTTCTACTAATCTGGATCTAGGGCAAATTTTACTGTAACAAAAACTTGTTTAAGTTGGTTAAACGGATAGAGGGTTTCGAGACGAATCCCTAGGCGCTTGAATTGCCTGATTCTGATAAACGAGCGAAAAGTTAAACTAAAACGAAAATCGGATCAGGAATCGCGATCAGAAAAATCGCGGATTTAATCCGAGAAAAAGAAAAACGACGAACGCTGATTTTTTTTCTTTCTTTTTTTCGGCACGGAAAACGAGGCGCGACGAACCTCGACGGCGGAATCATCGGCGGCGGCGGCTCCGGCAGCGCGCACGGTTCGAGGCGGGGCTGATGGACTGGGGCGGCTCAGGGCGGCGCTATTTAAAGGCTGCCCCCGGGCGGTGTCCCGCTCGGGTACGGCCCGAAGTCGGTTCGTTTTTTCTTAATTATTCCGCTCGGAAGAAAAATAAAAAGAAATACTAAACGGACTCCAAAAATTCCGAAATAAATTTTCACGGGCTTCTAAAATCAAGCCGCACAAGGTGAAAATTTATTTGGGCCCTAAATGCAATTTTGGAAAACGCACATTTTTCCTAAATTCAAATAAAACACCGAAAAACTCCGAAATAAAATCTTATTTGATTTTTATTAAATCCTCAATATTTCTTTTATTTGGGAAAGTCATTTTATTCCCTCTCTCATATTTTTGTAATAGAAATAATTGATGATAAAATAAATAAAATCAAATGATCCTATTCTCAAAATTTGAGAGAACTCAAATATGAAAATAACGAAATCCCCAACTCTCTCCGTGGGTCATTGAGTTGCGTAGAATTTCTAGGATCAACCAAAATGCAAAGAAAAAAATGATATGCATGATGATCTAATGTATAACATTCCAAATTGAAAATTTGGGATGTTACAAACCTACCCCCCTTAAGATGAATCTCGCCCTCGAGATTCGGGTTGGCTAGAAAATATGTGAGGGTGGTCTTTGAGCAAATCTTCCTCTCGCTCCCAGGTGGCTTCATCCTCCGTGTGGTGGCTCCACTGAACTTTGCAAAACTTGATAACCTTGCTGTGAGTAACTCGGCTGGCAAACTCGAGAATCTTAACTGATTTCTCCTCGTAGGTCAAATCATTATCCAACTGAATAGTTTTCAAAGGCACTGTATCTCTCAACGGTATGTCAGCCATCTCCACGTGACATTTCTTTAACTGAGAAACGTGGAACACATCATGTACTCCTGACAATCCTTCGGGCAATTCCAACTTGTAGGCTACTTCTCCCATACGCTCCAAAACTCGATATGGTCCTACAAATCATGGCGCTAACTTCCCTTTAACTCCAAAACGCTTTGTTCCCCGAAGTGGAGATACTCAAAGATAAGCTCTATCTCCGACTTCGTAAACTGTCTCCTTGCGTTTAGAATATGCATAACTCTTCTGTTTGGACTGGGCTACCTTGAGCCTATCGCGAATCAGCTTCACCTTCTGTTCAGACTCTTTAATCAAGTCAGGACCAACAACTGGCGGTCTCCAACTTTGTCCCATGACAACGGTGTCCTGCACCTCCTTCCGTACAAGGCTTCGAAAGGGGCCATCTTTAAACTGGTTTGGTAACTGTTGTTGTAAGAGAACTCTGCATATGGAAAATTATCGTCCCAACTAGATCCATAATATAGCGCACAAGCTCTCAGCATATCCTCCAAAATCTGATTGACTCTCTCGGTCTGTCCATCTGTCTGTGAATGAAAAGCTGTACTGAATTCTAGCCTGGTTCCCAAAGTTTCGTGCAACTGCTTCCAGAACTTTGAGGTAAACTGGGTTCCTCTATCTGATACGATACTCCTCGGAACTCCATGCAGACATACGATCCTGGTCATGTATATCTTTGCCAACTTAGCACTGGTATAAGTGGTCTTTACTGGGATGAAATGAGCTACCTTCGTCAATTGATCAACTACAACCCCAAATCGAGTCATAGCCTGAACGAGTCCTGGGCAATCCCGTGATAAAATCCATGCCTAGCTTATCCCACTTCCATTCGGGTATCGGCAATGGTTGTAAGAATCCTGCTGGCTTCTGATGCTCTGCCTTTACTCTCTGACATACATCACAAACTGCTACATACTCCGCTATATCCTTCTTCATTCCGGTCCACCAGAAAATATCCTTCAAATCCAGATACATCTTGGTATTTCCTGGGTGAATTGAATACAGTGAGTCGTGTGCCTCTTGCAAAATCAACTTCCTGATCTCCGGGTCATTGGACACATAAACGCGGTCTTCAAACCATAGGGTGTCGTGTTCATCCTCACGAAATCCTTTAGCTTTTCCTTTGCTCAATTTCTCCTTTATAGCGGCAATCTCTTTGTCAGCTTTTTGAGCTTCCTTGATTTTATCCATCAAGGTTGACTGAATCTCCAATGCTGCTACATAGCCTCTCGGAACTATTTCCAAACATAGTTCACGAAGATTTTCGGCTAACTCCCTTGGTATTCCTCCCGTCATTAATGTATTGACATGGCTCTTGCGGCTTAATGCATCAGCTACTACATTAGCCTTTCCGGGGTGATAATGCAATTTCATATCATAATCCTTGATATGCTCCAACCATCTCCTTTGTCTGAGATTTAACTCCTACTGGGTGAAAATGTACTTCAAACTCTTATGATCCGTGTACACCTCACAATGATTTCCAATGAGGAAATGTCTCCATGTCTTCAATGCATGCACTACGGCTGCTAACTCCAAATCATGCGTAGCATAATTCAACTCATGAGGCTTCAGTTGTCTTGAGGCATATGAAACAACTCTCCCTTCCTGCATAAGCACTGCTCCAAGTCCTCGACGTGAAGCGTTGCAATACACCTCATAATCCCTGGTCTGGTCTGGCTAGATCAATACTGGTGAGGTAACTAAGTGTTTCTTCAACTCCTGGAAACTAGCCTCACATTCCTCTGTCCATATGAACTTGGTATCTTTCTTTAACAACTCAGTCATAGGTTTCGCAATCTTTGAGAAATTCTCAATAAATCTCCGGTAGTATCCTGCAAGTCCAAGAAAACTCTGGATCTCTCCAACTGTTGTTGGGGCTTCCCACTTGGTCACGGTTTCAACTTTAGCGGGATCTACTGCTATACCTTCTCCTGATATAACGTGTCCGAGGAATCCTACTTCCTTCAACCAAAACTCACATTTGCTGAACTTGGCATATAATTGATGTTCTCTGAGCTTTCCAAGTACCAAACGCAAATGCTCCTTATGTTCCTCTTCATTCTTCGAATAAACCAGGATATCATCAATGAACACTACTACGAACTTATCCAAAAACTCCATAAACACTTTGTTCATCATGTTCATAAAATAGGCAGGTGCGTTAGTCAGACCAAATGACATAACGCTATACTCATACAGCCCATACCTGGTGGTAAAAGCTGTCTTCGGAATATCCAGTTCTCGAATCTTCAACTGGTGGTATCCTGATCGCAGATCGATCTTGGAAAATACCTTAGCTCCTTGCAATCGATCAAACAGATCGTTGATCATTGGTAGCGGGTACTTGTTCTTGATCGTTACTTCATTCAATCCTCGATAATCAAAAACCATCCTTAACGATCAATCCTTCTTCTCCACTAGAAGTACTGGCGATCCCCAAGGTGAAGAACTTGGGCGAATATATCCCTTATCCAGTAACTCCTTAATCTGCTTCTTAATTTCCACCAAATCCTTTGCTGGCATCCTATATGGTCTCTTTGATATTGGTCATGTGCGTGGCAATAGCTCAATCAAAAACTCAATATCTCTATCTGGTGGCATGCCTGGCAACTCTTCTGGAAATACATCGGGGAAATCCCTTACCATTGGTACTTCCTCCTGCACAACTCCTGTTAGGCAATTTACTTGAGTCCTCTTTGGCACATGCCGGGATCCATACTTGATCCTTCTCCCTTCTGGGGTGGTAAGCAAAATTGTCTTACTAGCATATTCAATATTCCCTTCATACTTTGATAACCAATCCATGCCTAATATCACATCCAATCCTTGAGATTCCAATACTATTAGGTCTGAGGGAAAAACATAGTTACCAATCTTTAATGGTAACCGATCACACCATAGACTAGCCACATACTCTGCTCCGGGCGAGGTTACTAACTTGGGTGACCTAAGGGCTTGGGTTGGTAGGTTATACTTATCCGCAAATCCCCTTGAGATGTATGAAATCCGGGCTCACGTCTCGGAGGCATCTGAGGGTTTAGAAAAGATGAGATATAAGAATAGAGGGGGTCTAAAGAGAAAACACTACCCATATGCACATGAGGCAAAAGCAAACAATTCACTTCATCAATCAAACAAAGGCATACAATCGATCTAACTATCGCAAAAGTGCTCGGACTACTATATTTACATGGTGGACTACTACTACTGATGAGGTGGTCTACTAGAAATATTCTACGGTCGTTGACTCCATGATATCTGCTCCAGCTTCATCAACATAGTCATCATCGCTACTATCTGCTTCCGAGTCGGTGCCGTCGATGATGATGTAGTCTTCCAGGCTAATTTCCTTGGGTTCTTCGTCTTCATCTACTGGCGTAGGGTCTCCCATAAATATTCCAATCTTCTTGATCAGGTCGTCATTCTTCTCCACCAATACTTCAATTTCCTCTTCATAATCTTCACGTGTAGCCTTGAGTTCTTCCTCCAGTTCCTTGATTCTAGTCTTTGCCTTCTTCAGGTCTATCATGTCGGTGCACATCTGGTTCTCCTGTCGTCGAATGTGCTGGTTTAACTCCTGGATAAAAGCTGCAATTGATCTATCCTTCCTGGTGCTGATCATCTCCCAGTGTTCATCTCGGCGCCCACAAATCTGGTAGGTAGTATCCTTGAGATCCTTGCGGTAGACTTCTCTAATGCGTCCCATGGCGATGTGAGCTGCCATGCTCTTTCCTAGACTCCAAGTTGGTGCATCAAAAGAAAATTCTATAGGCTCAGTGACTAGCATGAACGTCCTTCCTGGAACTTGAACTTGAATCATCCAGCGCTCTTCTTCAGGTAAAGTGGCGTTGTAGGTTCCCGTGAAGCTTGGTACTCCTATATTCAGGTATCTAGTGACTTCCTTCAAGTGGCGTCCAAAGGGTGTATCTTCATCCGGTTGTGTGAACTTGTTCCTTGCATCCGCCATCCTAAAGAGTAGAAAAGATGAGAGGTCAGAAGAGAAGAGAGTGAATAGTGATCTAGGTCTTTAACTTAGTGGTCGTGTCCTACAGTCAGCGTGTGCTCTGATACCATCTCTGTAGTGACCAGACCTTAAACAGTCTGATCTCTGTGCTCCGGGGTCATCCCTGGATCAGTAATGCTAACACCACACAGTACTCGTAGGATTTATAGCAGAGTAGCAATCACACACTTATTACATCGAGTGTCTCGAAAGAGAACTTATTACAATAAGTATGGCTTAAGGCCATCTAATAACGATAACAGCGGAAGGCTTGGAAGATAAGTGTGTCCATCAACTCCAACGGCATCACTGAGTATAGAACCACGACCTAAAAACTCCTTAATCGTAGTCTGAAAAGTCTGCAACATTAACGTTGCAGCCCGAAAATGGGTCAGCACATGGAATATGTTGGCAAGGTAACACATAGAGAGTAATGGAATGAAACAGCTATACTATATGCATATTTGGCTGGTGGAAAGCTCTATGGTTACAAGTTTTGCGTAAAGCCAATTTTTCCCTACTTCAAAGGAATAAAATTTAATTACTATCATGGTGGTTGTTAAACATTGAGAATGGTTAACAGCATTCTCAATCCCAATTAAGCATCATCATTAAACATAACCCAACAAAATTAATTTAGAGTAACATGTTGAGATTCACATGAAAATCCAAGTACTAGATACTCAAGATGTCCATCACCGGGGACACGGCTAACCATGATTAGTTTATTACACTCTGTAGAGGTTTGCGCACTTTTCCCCACAAGACTCGGTCGCCTCCGTTTGGTTTCTCGCACTACACGGTGTTTGAGAAACGGATGACCGAGACATAGTCTTTCAGAAGCGCTAGCACCTTACGATCGGGTAAACCGTACCACCTACATCTTCTACATCTGCTAGTCTACCACTGTAATAGTTTGCATGACTTAGTCAACTATGCTAGAGCCCTTAATAGCTTGTGGCTGCACACGGAAGTTTCTAGTATGAATAGTCTCATGATCCCTTTGAGCCTGGGTGGTGGTCCAAAAGAAAACAGGCAAGTCCTGGAATACCCAGGTGCCTCAATCCACCCAGATGTGTGTTTAACTTGCCACCTTAGATAACCATTAATTAACAATCTCACATCTGTCATGGATATCACTCACCCAATCCACGTCTACTAGCATAGCATGGCATAATAAGCAAACGTAGAAGTAACTCCCAAAGGTTTGATAATAAACAGGTAATAGGTACTACCTCATCTACTTCCCATCCCACAATTGAATTAGATCCTAATCATGCAATGTGTGAGGATTGATCTAATGCAATAAAACTGGGTAGTAGAAAAGGTATGATCAAAGTGTTACTTGCCTTGCTGATGATCCGCGAAACCTAACGATTCGAAGTAACAGGCGGCGCACTCCGGGTATTCTATCGCAGACAAACAAACAAGCATACAATAAGTAATCATCTAATGCATAGGTAAAACTCAAATAAGAGATCTAACCAGAAGGTTCAACTTAAGAACTCCGGTTGGCAAAAAGAATCAAATCGAACGAAGCAACGAAAGACAAATGGAGAAAGAAAACAACTTTGTTCTACTAATCTGGATCTAGGGCAAATTTTACAGTAACAAAAACTTGTTTAAGTTGGTTAAACGGATAGAGGGTTTCGAGACGAATCCCTAGGCGCTTGAATCGCCTGATTCCGATAAACGAGCGAAAAGTTAAACTAAAACGAAAATTGGATCAGGAATCGCGATTAGAAAAATCGCGGATTTAATCCGAGAAAAAGAAAAACGACAAACGCCAATTTTTTTCTTTTTTTCGGCACGGAAAACGAGGCGCGACGAACCTCGGCGGCGGAATCGTCGTCGGCGGCGGCTCCGGCGGCACGCGTGGTTCGAGGCGGGGCTGGGGCGGCTCGGGGCGACGCTATTTAAAGGCTTCCCCGGGCGGTGTCCCGCTCGGGTACGGCCCGAAGTCGGTTCGTTTTTTTAATTATTCTGCTCGGAAGAAAAATAAAAATAAATACTAAATGGACTCCAAAAATTCCGAAATATATTTTCACGGGCTTCTAAAATCAAGCCGCACAAGGTGAATATTTATTTGGGCCCTAAATGCAATTTTGGAAAACGCACATTTTTCCTAAATTCAAATAAAACACCGAAAAACTCCGAAATAAAATCTTATTTGATATTTTTATTAAATCCTCAATATTTCTTTTATTTGGGAAAGTCATTTTATTCCCTCTTTCATATTTTTGTAATAGAAATAATTGATGATAAAATAAATAAAATCAAATGATCCTATTCTCAAAATTTGAGAGAACTCAAATATGAAAATAACGAAATCCCCAACTCTCTCTATGGGTCATTGAGTTGCGTAGAATTTCTAGGATCAACCAAAATGCAAAGAAAAAAATGATATGCATGATGATCTAATGTATAACATTCCAAATTGAAAATTTGGGATGTTACATTATGGTTATCTCTCTATTGCATAAGATGCAAGCGCCAAATAATTGCTTTACTTTATCGCTATGCGATAGCAATAGTTGCAAGAGCAATTGTTGGTGAGACAACCATGTGATGACACATTGATATAGATCAAGATGATGGAGATCATGGTGTCTCGCTGGTGACGATGGAGATCATGACGATGCTTTGGAGATGGAGATCAAAGGCACAAGATGGCCATATCATGTCACATATTATGATTGCATGTGATGTTTATCTTTTATACATCTTATTTTGCTTAGTTCGGCGGTAGCTTTATAAGATAATCTCTCACTAAATTATCAAGGTATAAGTGTTCTCCCTGAGTATGCACCGTTGCGAAAGTTCTTCGTACTGAGACACCACGTGATGATCGGGTGTGATAGGCTCTACGTTCAAATACAACGGGTGCAAAATAGTTGCACACGCGGAATACTCAGGTTAAACTTGACAAACCTAGTATATAACAGATATGGCATCGGAACACGGAGACCGAAAGGTCGAGCGTGAATCATATAGTAGATATCATCAACATAGTGATGTTCACCATTGAAACTACTCCATCTCACGTGATGATCGGACATGGTTTAGTTGATTTGGATCACGCGATCACTTAGAGGATTAGAGGGATGTCTATCTAAGTGGGAGTTCTTAAGTCATATGATTAATTGAACTTAAATTTATCATGAACTTAGTCCTGGTAGTATTAGCATATCTATGTTGTAGATCAATAGCTCGCGTTTAGCTCCCCTGTTTTATTTTTGATATGTTCCTAGAGAAAACTAAGTTGAAAGATGCTAGTACCAATGATGCGGATTGGATCCGTGATCTAAGGTTTATCCTCATTGCTGCACAGAAGAATTATGTCCTTGATGCACCGCTAGGTGACAGACCTATTGCAGGAGCAGATAAAGACGTTATGAACGTTTGGCTAGCTCAATATGATGACTACTTGATAGTTTAGTGCACCATGCTTAACAGCTTAGAATCGGGACTTCAAAGACGTTTTGAACGTCATGGACCATATGAGATGTTCCATGAGTTGAAGTTAATATTTCAAGTAAAATACCCGAGTTGAGAGATATGAAGTCTCCAACAAGTTCTATAGCGAAAAGATGGAGGAGAATAGCTCAAGTAGTGAGCATGTGCTCAGATTGTCTGGGTACTACAATCGCTTGAATCAAGTGGGAGTTAATCTTCCAGATAAAATAGTGATTGACATAATTCTCTAGTCACCATCACCAAGTTAGTAGAACATCGTGATGAACTATAATATGCAAGGGATGACGAAAGTAATTCCCAAGCTCTTCGTGATTCTGAAATCGACAAAGGAAGAAATCAAGAAAAACATCAAGTGTTGATGGTTAACAAGACCACTAGTTTCAAGAAAAGGGCAAAGGGAAAGAAAGGGAACTTCAAGAAGAACGACAAGCAAGTTTCTACTCAAGTGAAGAAGCCCAAGTCTGGACCTAAGCATGAGACTAAGTGCTTCCACTGCAAAGGGACTGGTCACTAGAAGCGGAACTACCCCAAGTAATTGGCGGATAAAAAGTATGGCAAAGTGAACATAGGTATATTTGATATACATGTTATTGATGTGTACTTTACTAGTGTTCGTAGCAACCCCTCGGTATTTGATACTGGTTCAGTTGCTAAGAGTAGTAACTCGAAACGGGAGTTGCAGAATGAACAAAGACTAGTTAAGGGTGAAGTGACGATGTGTGTTGGAAGTGGTTCCAAGATTGATATGATCATCATCACACACTCCCTATACTTTCGGGATTAGTGTTGAACCTAAATAAGTGTTATTTGGTGTTTGCGTTGAGCATGAATATGATTTGATCATGTTTATTGCAATACGGTTATTCATTTAAGTAAGAGAATAAATTGTTGTTCTGTTTACATGAATAAAACCTTCTATGGTCATACACCCAATGAAAATGGTTCGTTGGATCTCGATCGTAGTGATACACATATTCATAATATTGAAACCAAAAGATGCAAAGTTAATAATGATAGTGCAACTTATTTGTGGCACTGCCGTTTAGGTCATATTGGTGTAAAGCGCATGAAGAAACTCCATGCTGATGGACTTTTGGAATAACTTGATTATGAATCAGTTGATGCTTACGAACCATGCCTCATGGGCAAGATGACTAAGACTCCGTTCTTCGGAACAATGCAGCAAGCAACAAATTTGTTGGAAATCATGCATACTGATGTATGTAGTCCGATGAATATTGAAGCTCGCAGCATGTATCATTATTTTCTGATCTTCACAGATGATTTGAGCAGATATGAGTATATCTACTTGATGAAACACAAGTCTGAAACATTTGAAAAGTTCAAAGAATTTCAGAGTGAAGTGGAGAATCATCGTAACAAAATAAAAAGTTTCTACAATATGATCGCAGAAGTAAAATATTTTAGTTACGAGTTTGGCCTTCAGTTAAAACAATGTGAAATAGTTTCACTACTCACGCCACCTGGAACACCACAGTGTATGTTGGGGATCGTAGCAGAAATTCAAAATTTTCTACGCATCACCAAGATCAATCTATGGAGTAATCTAGCAACGAGGGGAAGGAGTATGCATCTACATACCCTTGTAGATCGCTAAGCGGAAGCGTTCAAGTGAACAGGGTTGATGGAGTCGTACTCGTCGTGATCCAAATCACCGATGATCCTAGTGCCGAACGGACGGCACCTCCGCATTCAACACACGTACAACCCGGTGACGTCTCCTACGCCTTGATCCAGCAAGGGGAGAAGGAGAGGTTGGGGAAGACTCCATCCAGCAGCAGCACGACGGCGTGGTGGTGGTGGAGGAGCGTGGTACTCCAGCAGGGCTTCGCCAAGCACCGCAAGAGACGAGGAGGGAGAGGGGTAGGGCTGCGCCAAGAAGGAGATTGAATCGTGTCTATGGCAGCCCAAAACCTCAAGTATATATAGGGGGAGGGGAGGGGCTGCGTCCCCACCTAGGTTTCCAACCCTAGGGGTGGCGGCCATCCCTAGATCCCATCTAGGGGGCGGCCAACGGGGGAGAGGGGGGGCGCACCACTAGGTGGGCCTTAGGCCCATCTGAGCCTAGGGTTTGCCCCCTTCCACTCTCCCTTGCGCCTTGGGCATTGGTGGGGGGGCGCACCAGCCCACCTGGGGCTGGTCCCCTCCCACACTTGGCCCATGCAGCCCTCCGGGGCTGGTGGCCCCACTTGGTGGACCACCGGGACCCTCCCGGTGGTCCCGGTACATTACCGATAAACCCGAAACTTTTCCGGCGACCAAAACTGGACTTCCCATATATAAATCTTTACCTCTGGACCATTCCGGAACTCCTCGTGACGTCCGGGATCTCATCCGGGACTCCGAAAAACATTCGGTAACCACGTATATCTATTCCCTATAACCCTAGCGTCATCGAACCTTAAGTGTGTAGACCCTACGGGTTCGGGAGTCATGCAGACATGGCCGAGACTACTCTCCGACCAATAACCAACAGCGGGATCTGGATACCCATGTTGGCTCCCACATGTTCCATGATGATCTCATCGGATGAACCACGATGTCGAGGATTCAATCAATCCCGTATACAATTCCCTTTGTCTATCGGTACGATACTTGCCCGACATTCGATCGTCGGTATCCCGATACCTTGTTCAATCTCGTTATCGGCAAGTCTCTTTACTCGTTACATAACACATCATCCCGTGATCAACTCCTTGGTCACATTGTGCACATTATGATGATGTCCTACCGAGTGGGCCCAGAGATACCTCTCCGTTACAAGGAGTGACAAATCCCAGTCTCGATTCGTGCCAACCCAACAGATACTTTCGGAGATACCTGTAGTGTACCTTTATAGCCACCCAGTTACGTTGTGACGTTTGGCACACCCAAAGCACTCCTACGGTATCCGGGAGTTGCACAATCTCATGGTCTAAGGAAATGACACTTGACATTAGAAAAGCTTGAGCATACGAACTACACGATCTTTGTGCTAGGCTTAGGATTGGGTCTTGTCCATCACATCATTCTCCTAATGATGTGATCCCGTTATCAATGACATCCAATGTCCATGGTCAGGAAACCGTAACCATCTATTGATTAACGAGCTAGTCAACTAGAGGCTTACTAGGGACATGTTGTTGTCTATGTATCCACACATGTATCTGAGTTTCCTATCAATACAATTCTAGCATGGATAATAAACGATTATCATGAACAAGGAAATATAATAATAACCAATTTATTATTGCCTCTAGGGCATATTTCCAACAGTCTCCCACTTGCACTAGAGTCAATAATCTAGTTCACATCGCCATGTGATTAACACTCACAGGTCACATCGCTATGTGACCAACATCCAAGAGTTTACTAGACTCAATGATCTAGTTCACATCACTATGTGATAAACACTCAAAGAGTTCTGGGTTTGATCATGTTATGCTTGTGAGGGAGGTTGTAGTCAACAGGTCTTGCCATATTCAGATGCCTATGTATTTTGCAAAACTTTATATCGTAGATGCTGCTACCACGTTCCACTTGGAGCTATTCCAAATTGTTGCTCCATTATACGTACCCGGTATCTCTACTCAGTGCTATCCGGATAGGTGTTAAGCTTGCATCGACGTAACTCTTTACGTCGAACTCTTTATCACCTCCATAACCGAGAAACATTTCCTTATTCCTCTAAGGATAATTTTGACCGCTATCTGGTGATCCAGTCCTAGATCACCTTTGTACCCTCTTGCCAGACATGTGGCAAGGCACACATCAGGTGCGGTACTCAGCATGGCATACCGTATAGAGCCTATGACAAGAGCATAGGGGATGACCTTCGTCCTTCCTCTTTCTTCTGCCGTGGTCAAGCTTTGAGTCTTACTCAACTTCACACCTTACAACTCAGGTAAGAACCCCTTCTTTGACTGATCTATTTTGAACTCCTTCAAAAACATGTCAAGGTGTGCGTTCTTTCAAAGTATCATCAGGCGTTTTGATCTATCTCTATAGATCTTGATGCCCAATATGTAAGCAGCTTTATCCAGGTCTTCCTTTGAAAAACACTCTTCAAACAACCGTTTATGCTTTCCAGAAATTCTACATCATTTCGAATCAACAATATGTCATCCACATGTACTTATTAGAAATGTTGTAGTGCTCCCACTCACTTTCTTGTAAATACAAGTTTCTAGCAAACATTGTATAAACCTAAAAGCTTTGATCACTCCATCAAAGCATATATTCCGATTCCGAGATGCTTGCTCTAGTCCATAGAAGGATCGCCGGAGCCAGCATACCTTTTAGCATCCTTAGGATCGACAAAACCCTTTATTGTATCACATACAACTTTTCTTACGAAAAACCGGTAAGAAAACTTGTTTTGACATCCATATGTAAGATTTCATAATCAAAAAATACAGCTAATGCTATCATAATTCTGACGGACTCAAGCATCGCTACGGGTGTGAAATTCTCATCGTAGTCAACTCCTTGAACTTGTGAAAAGACTCTTTCCCACAAGTCGAGCTTCATAGACGGTAAGATTACCGCCCACATCCGTCTTCTTCTTGAAGATCCATTTATCTCAATGGCTTGCCGATCATCGGCAAGTACCAAAGTCCATACTTTGTTCTGATATATGAGTCCTATATCGGATTTCATGGCTTCTAACCATTTGTCGGAATACGGGCCCACCATCGCTTCTCCATAGATCGTAGGTTCATTGTTGTCTAACAACATGATGTCTAAGACAGGATTACCGTACCACTTAGGAGTAGTACATATCCTTGTCGACCTACGAGGTTCGATAGCAACTTGATCCGAAGCTTCATGATCACTATCATTAACTTCCTATTCAACAGACGTAGGTGCCACAGAAAACATCTTTCTGTGTTGCATCATTCTCTGGTTGAAATAAAGGTTCGACAACCTCATCAAGTTCTATCTTCCTCCCACTCAATTCTTTCGAGATAAACTCCTTCTCGAGAAAGGACCCGTTCTTAGCAACAAACAATTTGCCCTCGGATCTGAGATAGAAGGTATACCCAACTGTCACCTTTGGGTATCCTATGAAGATGTGTTTGTCCGCTTTTGGGTTCGAGCTTCTCCTGCTAAAGCCTTAAGCATCGCAGCCCCAAACATTAAGAAATGACAACTTTGGTTTCTTGCCAAACCAATGTTCATACGACGTCGTCTCAACGGACTTATATGGTGTCCTATCTAAAGTGAATGCAGCTGTCTCTAACGCATAACCTCAAAATAATAGTGGTAGATCGGTAAGAGATATCATAGATCGCACCATATCTCATAGGGTTTGACTACGACGTTCGGACACACCATTACCATGTGGTGTTCCAGGTGGCTTCAACTGTGAAACAATTCCACAATGTCTTAAGTGTTTGCCAAAATCATAACTCAGAAATTCTCATTGATCAGATCGTAGGAATTTGATCTTCTTGTTATGATGATTCTTAACTTCACTCTGAAATCACTTGAACTTTTCAAACGTTTCAGACTTGTGCTTCATTAAGTAAATATACCTATATCTACTCAAATCGTCAATGAAGATGAGAAAATAGCGATATCCACTGCACGCTTCAATTCTCATTGGATCACACGCATCAGCATGTATGATTTCCAACAAGTCACTTGCCCGTTTCATCGTACCTGAAAACGGGGTCTTAGTCATCCTGCCCATGAGGCATGGCTCGCATGTGTCAAGTGATTCAAAATCAAGTGACTCCAAACATCCATCGACATGGAGTTTCTTCATGCATCTTACGCCAATATGACCTAAGCGGCAGTGCCACGAGAAAGTGGTACTATCATTATTAACTCTACATCTTTTGGCGTGAACATGTGTATTACCACGACCGAGATTCAATGAACCATTCACATAGGGTGCATGACCATGAAAGGTATCATTCATGTAAACAAAATAACTATTATTCTCTAACTTAAATGAATGATCGTCTTGCAATGAACATGATCTAATCATATTCATGCTCAACGTAGACACCTGATAACATTTATCTAGGTTCAATACTAATCCCGAAGGCAGATGGAGCATGCGATGGTGATCTCATCAACTTTGGAAACACTTCCAACACACATCGTCACCTCGCCCTTAGCCAGTCTCCGTTTAGTCCATAGCTTTTGCTTCAAGTCACCAATAATAGCAACTGAACCGGTATCCAATACCCAGGTGCTACCAGGAGTACTAGTGAGGTACACATTAATAACACGTATATACTTTGTTGAAGTTGCCAGCCTTCTTATCTACCATGCATTTGGGGTAATTCCGCTACCAGTGTCCGTTCCCCTTACAATAGAAGCACTTAGTCTCGGGTTTGGGTTCAACCTTGGGTTCCTTCACTGGAGCGGCAACTGATTTGCCATCCATGAAGTTTCCCTTCTAGCCCTTGCCCTTCTTGAAACCAGTGGTCTTGTTAAACCATCAACACTTGATGCTCCTTCTTGATTTCTACCTTTTGCGGTCTTAAGCACCGCGAACAGCTCCGGGATCAACTCCATCCCTTGCATGTCATAGTTCATCACAAAGATCTAGTAGCTTAGTGATAGTGGCTAGAGAACTCTATCAATCACTATCTTATCTGGAAGTTTAACTCCCACTTGATTTAAGTGATTATAGTACCCAGACATTCTGAGCACATGCTCACTAGCTGAGCTATTCTCCTCCATCTTGTTGGCAAAAGAACTTGTCAGAGGTCTCACACCTCTCAACACGGGCATGAGCCTGAAATCCCAATTTCAGCTCTTGGAACATCTCATATGTTCTATGGTGTTCAAAACGTCATTGGAATCCCATTTCTAAGCCGTAAAGTATGGTGCACTAAACTATCAAGTAGTCATTAGGATGTGTCTGTCAAGTGTTCACAACATCCACAGACGACGTTGTAGGGGTTTGCACATCGAGCGGTGCATCAAAGACGTAAGCCTTCTGTGTAGCAGTGAGGACACTCCTCGGACTACGGACCTAGTCCGTATCATTGCTTACAATATCTTTCAACTTAATCTTTCTCTTGGAACATATTGAAACAGGGAGCTACAACGTGAGCTATTTATCTACAACATATTTGCAAAGACAATTTAGACTATGTTCATGATAATTGAGTTCATTTAATGAACTCCCACTCAGATAGACATCCCTCTAGTCATCTAAGTGAAACATGATCCGAGTCAACTAGGCCGTGACCGATCATCACGCGAGACGGACTAGTCAACATCGGTGAACATCTTCATGTTGATCGTATCTTCTATACGACTCATGCTCGACCTTTCGGTCTTCCGTGTTCCGAGGCCATGTATGTACATGCTAGGCTCGTCAAGTCAACCTAAGTGTTTTTGCTGTGTAAATCTGGCTTACACCCGTTGTATTCGAACGTTAGAATCTATCACACCCGATCATCACGTGGTGCTTCGAAACAACGAACCTTCGCAACGGTGCACAGTTAGGGGGAACACCTTTCTTGAAATTTTAGTGAGGGATCATCTTATTTAAGCTACCGTCGTTCTAAGCAAATAAGATGTAAAACATGATAAACATCACATGCAATCAAATAGTGACATGATATGGCCAATATCATTTTGCTCCTTTTGATCTCCATCTTCGGGGCTCCATGATCATCATTATCACTGGCATGACACCATGATCTCCATCATCGTGTCTTCTTGAAGTTGTCTCGTCATCTATTACTTCTACTACTATGGCTAACGCTTTAGCAATAAAGTAAAGTAATTACATGACGTTTATGTTGACACGCAGGTCATAAATAAATAAAGACAACTCTTATGGCTCCTACTGGTTGTCATACTCATCAACATGCAAGTCGTGATTCCTATTACAAGAACATGATCAATCTCATACATCACATATATCATTTATCACATCCTTTTGGCCATATCACATCACAAGGCATATGCTGCAAAAACAAGTTAGACGTCCTCTAATTGTTGTTGCAAGTTTTTTACGTGGCTGCTATAGGTTTCTAGCAAGAACATTTCTTACCTACGCGAAAACCACAACGTGATATGCCAATTTCTATTTACCCTTCATAAGGACCCTTTTCATCAAATCCAATCCGACTAAAGTGGGAGAGACAGACACCCGCTAGCCACCTTATGCAACTAGTGCATGTCAGTCGGTGGAACCAGTCTCACGTAAGAGTACGTGTAAGGTCGGTCCGGGCTGCTTCATCCCACGATGCCGCCGAATCAAGATAAGACTAGTAACGGCAAGTAAATTGACAAAATCGACGCCCACAACTACTTTGTGTTCTACTCGTGCATAGAAACTATGCATAGACCTAGCTCATGATGCCACTGTTGGGGATCGTAGCAGAAATTCAAAATTTTCTACGCATCACCAAGATCAATCTATGGAGTAATCTAGCAACGAGGGGAAGGAGAGTGCATCTACATACCCTTGTAGATCGCTAAGCGGAAGTGTTCAAGTGAACGGGGTTGATGGAGTCGTACTCGTCGTGATCCAAATCACCGATGATCCTAGTGCCGAACGGACGGCACCTCCGCGTTCAACACACGTACAACCCGGTGACGTCTCCTACGCCTTGATCCAGCAAGGGGAGAAGGAGAGGTTGGGGAAGACTCCATCCAGCAGCAGCACGACAGCGTGGTGGTGGTGGAGGAGCGTGGTACTCCAGCAGGGCTTCGCCAAGCTCCGCAAGAGACGAGGAGGGAGAGGGGTAGGGCTGCGCCAAGAAGGAGATTGAATCGCGTCTATGGCAGCCCAAAACCTCAAGTATATATAGGGGGAGGGGAGGGGCTGCGCCCCCACCTAGGTTTCCAACCCTAGGGGTGGCGGCCAGCTCTAGATCCCATCTAGGGGGCGGCCAAGGGGGGAGAGAGGGGGGCGCACCACTAGGTGGGCCTTAGGCCCATCTGAGCCTAGGGTTTGCCCCCTTCCACTCTCCCTTGCGCCTTGGGCCTTGGTGGGTGGGCGCACCAGCCCACCTGGGGCTGGTCCCATCCCACACTTGGCCCATGCAGCCCTCCGGGGCTGGTGGCCCCACTTGGTGGACCACCGGGACCCTCCCGGTGGTCCCGGTACATTACCGATAAACCCGAAACTTTTCCGGCGACCAAAACAGGACTTCCCATATATAAATCTTTACCTCCGGACCATTCCGGAACTCCTCGTGACGTCCGGGATCTCATCTGGGACTCCGAACAACATTCGGTAACCACGTATATCTATTCCCTATAACCCTAGCGTCATCGAACCTTAAGTGTGTAGACCCTACGGGTTCGGGAGTCATGCAGACATGGCTGAGACAACTCTCCGGCCAATAACCAACAGCGGGATCTGGATACCCATGTTGGCTCCCACATGTTCCATGATGATCTCATCGGATGAACCACGATGTCGAGGATTCAATCAATCCCGTATACAATTCCCTTTGTCTATCGGTACGATACTTGCCCGAGATTCGATCGTCGGTATCCCGATACCTTGTTCAATCTCGTTATCGGCAAGTCTCTTTACTCGTTACATAACACATCATCCCGTGATCAACTCCTTGGTCACATTGTGCACATTATGATGATGTCCTACTGAGTGGGCCCAGAGATACCTCTCCGTTACACGGAGTGACAAATCCCAGTCTCGATTCGTGCCAACCCAACAGATACTTTCGGAGATACCCGTAGTATACCTTTATAGGCCACCCAGTTACGTTGTGACGTTTGACACACCCAAAGCACTCCTACGGTATCCAGGAGTTGCACAATCTCATGGTCTAAGGAAATGACACTTGACATTAAAAAGCTTTAGCATACGAACTACACGATCTTTGTGCTAGGCTTAGGATTGGGTCTTGTCCATCACATCATTCTCCTAATGATGTGATCCCGTTATCAATGACATCCAATGTCCATGGTCAGGAAACCGTAACCATCTATTGATTAACGAGCTAGTCAACTAGAGGCTTACTAGGGACATGTTGTTGTCTATGTATCCACACATGTATCTGAGTTTCCTATCAATACAATTCTAGCATGGATAATAAACGATTATCATGAACAAGGAAATATAATAATAACCAATTTATTATTGCCTCTAGGGCATATTTCCAACAGTGTAATGGTATGTCCGAACGTCGTAAACCGTACTTTATTAGATATGGTGCGATCTATGACGTCTCTTACTGATTTACCGCTATCGTTTTGGGGTTATGCATTAGAGACAGCTACATTCACGTTAAATAGGGCACCATCTAAATCCGTGGAGATGGCACCATATGAACTGTGGTTTGGCGAGAAACCTAAGCTGTCGTTTCTTAAAGTTTGAGGTTGCAATGCTTATGTGAAAAAGTTTCAACCTGATAAGCTCAAACCCAAATCGGAGAAGTGCGTCTTCATAGGATACCGAAAAGAAAATGTTGGGTACACCTTTTATCACATATCCGAAGGCAAGATATTCGTTGCTGAGAATGGATCCTTTCTAGAGAAGGAGTTTCTCTCGAAAGAAGTGAGTGGGAGGAAAGTAGAACTTGATGAGGTAATTGTACCTGCTCCCTTATTGGAAAGTAGTTCATCACAGAAATCTGTTCCTGTGACTACTACACCAATTAGTGAGGAAGCTAATGATGATGATCATGTAACTTCAGATCAAGTTACTACCGAACCTCGTAGGTAAACAAGAGTGATATCCGCACCAGAGTGGTACGGTAATCCTGTTCTAGAGGTCATGTTACTTGACCATGACGAGCCTACGAACTATGAGGAAGCGATGATGAGCCCAGATTCCGCGAAATGGCTTGAGGCCATGAAATCTGAGATGAAATCCATGTATGAGAACAAAGTATCGACTTTGATTGACTTGACCATTGATCGGCGAGCCATTGAGATTAAATGGATCTTCAAGAGGAAGACGGACGTTGATAGTGGTGTTACTATCTACAATGCTAGAATTATCGCAAAAAGGTTTTCGACAAGTTCAAGGTGTTGACTATGATGAGAGTTTCTCACTCGTATCTATGCTTAAGTCTTTCCGAATCATGTTAGCAATTGTCGCATTTTATGAAATCTGGCAAATGGATAAACAAAACTACATTCCTTAATAGGATTTATTAAAGAAGAGTTGTATATGATGCAACCAGAAGGTTTTGTCAATCCTAAAGGTACTAACAAAATATGCAAGCTCCAGCGATCCATCTATGGACTGGTGCAAACATCTCGGAGTTGGAATATACGCTTTGATAAGTTGATCAAAGCATATAGTTTTATACAGACTTGCGGTGAAGCCTATATTTACAAGAAAGTGAGTGGGAGCATTACAACATTTCTGATAAGTATATGTGAATGACATATTGTTGATCCGAGATAATGTAGAATTATTTTGCAAAGCATAAAGGAATGTTTGAAAGGAGTTTTTCAAAGAAAGACCTCGGTGAAGCTGCTTACATATTGAGCATCAAGATCTATAGAGATAGATCAAGACGCTTGATAAGTTTTTCAATGAGTGCATACCTTGACAAGATTTTGAAGTAGTTCAAAATGGAACAGTCAAAAAGGAGTTCTTGCCTGTGTTACAAGGTGTGAAGTTGAGTAAGACTCAAAACCCGACCGCGGCAGAAGATAGAGAGAGAATGGAAGTCATTCCCTATGCCTCAGGCATAGGTTCTATAAAGTATGCCATGCTGTGTACCAGACCTATTGTATACCCTGCCCTGAGTTTGGCAACGGAGTACAATAGTGATCTAGGAGTAGATCACTGGACATTGGTCAAAATTATCCTTAGTGGAATAAGGATATGTTTCTCGATTATGGAGGTGGCAAAAGGTTCGTCGTAAAGGGTTACGTCGATGCAAATTTTGACACCGATCCAGATGACTCTAAATCTCAATCTGGATACATATTGAAAGTGGGAGCAATTAGCTAGAGTAGCTCTGTGCAGAGCATTATTGACATAGAAATTTGCAAAATACTTACGGATCTGAATGTGGCAGACCCGTTGACTAAACTTCTCTCACAAGCAAAACATGATCACACCTTAGTACTCTTTGGGTATTAATCACATAGCGATGTGAACTAGATTATTGACTCTAGTAAACCCTTTGGGTGTTGGTCACATGTCGATGTGAACTATGGGTGTTAATCACATGGTGATGTGAACTATTGGTATTAAATCACATGGCGACGTGAACTAGATTATTGACTCTAGTGCAAGTGGGAGACTGAAGGAAATATGCCCTAGAGGCAATAATAAAGTTATTATTTATTTCCTTATATCATGATAAATGTTTATTATTCATGCTAGAATTGTATTAACCGGAAACATAATACATGTGTGAATACATACACAAACAGAGTGTCACTAGTATGCCTCTACTTGACTTGCTCGTTGATCAAAGATGGTTATGTTTCCTAACCATAGACATGAGTTGTCATTTGATTAACGGGATCACATCATTAGGAGAATGATGTGATTGACTTGACCCATTCCGTTAGCTTAGCACTTGATCGTTTAGTTTGTTGCTATTGCTTTCTTCATGACTTATACATGTTCCTATGACTATGAGATTATGCAACTCCCGTTTACCGAAGGAACACTTTGTGTGCTACCAAACGTCACAACGTAACTGGGTGATTATAAAGGTGCTCTACAGGTGTCTCCGAAGGTACTTGTTGGGTTGGCGTATTTCGAGATTAGGATTTGTCACTCCGATTGTCGGAGAGGTATCTCTGGGCCCTCTCGGTAATGCACATCACCTAAGCCTTGCAAGCATTGCAACTAATGAGTTAGTTGTGAGATGATGTATTAAGGAATGAGTAAAGAGACTTGCCGGTAACGAGATTGAACTAGGTATTGAGATGCCGACGATCGAATATCGGGCAAGTAACATACCGATGACAAAGGGAACAACGTATGTTGTTATGCGGTCTGACCGATAAAGATCTTCGTAGAATATGTAGGAGCCAATATGAGCATCCAGGTTCCGCTATTGGTTATTGACCGGATACGTGTCTCGGTCATGTCTACATAGTTCTCGAACCCGTAGGGTCCGCACGCTTAACGCTACGATGACAGTTATATTATGAGTTTATATGTTTTGATGTACCGAAGGAGTTCGGAGTCCCGGATGAGATCGGGGTCATGCCGAGGAGTCTCGAAATAGTCGAGATGTAAAGATCGATATATTGGATGACTATATTCGGACATCGGAAAGGTTCCGAGTGATTCGGGTATTTTTCGGAGTACCGGAGAGTTACGGGAATTCGCCGGGGAGTATATGGGCCTTATTGGGCTTTAGGGGAAAGAGAGAGGAGAGGTTGGGCGCCCCCCCCCAAGGCCTAGTCCGAATTGGACTAGGGGGAGGGGCTGCGCCCCCTCCTTCCTTCTCTTCTCCCTTCCCTTGCCTTGACTCCTACTCCTACTACTTGGAAGGGGGGGAATCCTACTCCCGGTGGGAGTAGGACTCCTCCAGGGCGCGCCATAGGGGTCGGCCCTCTCCCCCCTCCTCCACTCCTTTATATACGTGGCCAAGGGGCACCCCATAGACACAACAATTGATCTATTGATCTCTTAGCCGTGTGCGGTGCCCCCCTCCACCATAATCCACCTCGATCATATCGTAGCGGTGCTTAGGCGAAGCCCTGCGTCGGTAGAACATCATCATCGTCACCACGTCGTCGTGCTGATGAAACTCTCCTTCAACACTCGGCTGGATCGGAGTTCGAGGGACGTCATCGAGTTGAACGTGTGCAGAACTCAGAGGTGCCGTGCGTTCGGTACTTGATCGGTCGGATCGTGAAGACGTACGACTACATCAACCGCGTTGTGCTTTCGCTTCCGCTTTCGGTCTACGAGGGTACGTGGACACACTCTCCCCTCTCGTTGTTGTGCATCACCATGATCTTGCATGTGCGTAGGAGATTTTTGAAATTGCTACGTTCCCCAACACATAGTCATGACAATGTATATATTATGATCAATATAATAAACCGGAGCCTCAACTAAAGCGGGGTATCTGTTGTTTTTCTTATATCATGTGTGGTTACACGGGGGCTTCTGTTCATAAAGCGGTGTCAGGTTTACCCCTTGATTCAGCTTATACAGCCTTATATAAAAATCACTTGGGGGCTTGGTCGTACTCGAACCATCGCTACACCTCTTGATCGGTGCAAGGCCACCGGAAAAATCACTTGGGGGCTTGGTCGTATTTAAACCATAGCTACACCTCTTGATCGGCTCAAAGCCAAAAATAAAATTACTTAGTGGCCAAAGAGAGTGTTGCAAAAGAACAACTCAAACATAGGCACCCACTGAGCACAGCTCAAAATATTGCTTGGGGATTCTTTGCTTCGCAGTGAACACAGAATCTACACTTGTAATAGGCTATCAAGCCACGGCTTGGAAGCCTGGTGTATACACCTAAAACCCCGGGTTAGCCTGCCTTTTTAAGTAAGCCACTCTGTCCAGGTAAACCTGGTATGACCCGCTGAACTTTTGACAAGTCAATCTCATAGAGCCTGAACTTGTCAAAGTTAAAATGACGATTGGTTAAAGATTGAGGTCCATCTTAAAAGGCTATGTAAAATGGTTTAACTCAGTGGCCTCGCAGCCCATGAAAAGCCTCGAATTTGGGGCCTGGCAGCCCGTGAAAAGCCTCGACTACAAGTTTTCATATGCTTTTATTTGCCAAGTTTTTTCCTCCTTTGATGAGATTTATAATGGTTTTGATAAAACGACATTCATTAACCCATCTCAGCTTTCAACTACAAGTTGTCAGTACATGATCAAGCATAATCCGGCGCTTATTAACCCGGTCTGGTTTCGACTATGAGTCGCCAGTGTTACATACGGATAATTCGGTGTTTGTCATAAACCAGTACGGTTTTATCATAAACCGGCACAATATGGAAGGAGTTATCAGTACTCATGATTGGGGTTGTTGCCATCACTACAAATGTTGGTCAACCAACATGGTGATTCCATGTCACACGTATCATTTATTTTCATATTTGATTATCTTTTTACAGCCTTGGTTGCAAACCCCGGCTATATATTTGGGCATCATGACCCGTCCAGCGGTAAACCGCTAGGACACTTTCAAACTTATTGCATGCAGGAATAATTTGTATAAACACCGCTACGGGTTATGAAACATAATATCTCCTAAAGCATGGTGGATTCACAGTAACAGGCAAAATAAGTATGCACGATGGCATAGCAGACCAAGCGTTTTCAACTAGCCTATTACAAGGCGTTTTAATGCCCAAAAGATTAATTATTTTCGGCAAAGGTGGGAGTGCGCCGAACGCTAAACCGGCCTCCGGATTATGACTTGTCACCAGGCTGAGTTGACAGCTGTGGATCGTCCTGCGCTGGTGCATCTTCCTCCTCTCTACCCAGTGGTTGGAAGTCAATGGTTGCCTAATCGATTCCAGTTAAGGCTTGGAACACAGCTTCATCACTTATAAGGTTTGAGGGGTCAACATCAGGGGCATAGGTGTGCTTACGGATTGGCGGAATAAGATCTTCTACATCATGTGTCGGCGCAGGATATCTTTTCTGATCAGAATCATAAACCGGCTGATAATGAGAGAGATCTGTTTCATCTGCCAATTTGCTCGCTATGGGGCGCATTTCCCTTGTCAACCTTCGAAGATAGTCATTGTTAAATTCTGAGCCGTCCTCCTTCACGCCAGGGTAGCCGCTGCCTATATCTGACGGTTCAAGATCTGGTATCCATGCCTTCGCCCGGATTAGCGCGGTCAGCGCACCTGACCTGGCAGCTGATCTTTTTAGTTCGTCCAACCGGGCGGGCAGCATAGACAGCTTCTCAATGGTCTCTTTTATTAAGGTTAGAGGCGGTTTATTATGCGCAGCAGTGCAAATGGCCCGTTGAGCTCCGGAATATAATTGCTCTATCAGTGTATATGCAGCCTTCAGCTTCATCCGCATGTCAGAGCCCAGATGGGTAATGCGAGTTCCTGTGTCATTGCAAGCATTAGTAAACCGACAACCGATGAGATAATGTATATTAAAAAGCTTCAGGTGAGGTACTTACCAAAAACAGCAGAAGTCATGCCATTGATCTGCCGCTTTAAATCGGTCAGCTCTTCGACCACCGGTTTAAGAGCTGCCTCTGCGTCTTTGGCTCTCTTTTGTAAAGTGGCTTTCTCTATGCCCCGGTCTGCCTGTTCCTTCTTCAAAGTTACCTTCTGCTTCTACATGGATGCTAAGGCACTGGCCAATTCTTCTTTGGCTTTGGAGGTCTCTGCTTGCTGGGTTTTGATATTTTCTTGAAGGTCAGCGGTTTGGGCTTCCTTTTTGCTTAGCTCATCCTATAAGAGAAAGACATATTATGAGGTGGCAGTGAAATTTGGAAAGTCCCAAGCACATAACAAGTTATACACTTGGCACTTGGGGGCTAATTGTTGGGGAACGTAGTAATTTCAAAAAAATTCCTACGCACATGCAAGATCATGGTGATGCATAGCAACGAGAGGGGAGAGTGTTTTCCATGTACCCTCGTAGACCGAAAGAGGAAGCGTTAGCACAATGCGGTTGATGTAGTCGTACGTCTTCACGATCCGACCAATCAAGTACCAAACGTATGGCACCTCCGAGTTCAGCACACGTTCAGCGTGATGACGTCCCTCGAACTCCGATCCAGCCGAGTGTTCAGGGAGAGTTTCGTCAGCACAACGGCGTGGTGACGATGATGATGTTCTACCGATGCAGGGCTTCGCCTAAGCACCGCTACAGTATTATCGAGGTGGACTATGGTGGAGGGGGGCACCGCACACGGCTAAAAGATCAAATCAATTGTTGTGTCTTTGGGGTGCCCCCTGCCCCCGTATATAAAGGAGAAAGGGGGGAGGTGCGGCCGGCCAGGAGGAGGCGCGCCAGGAGGAGTCCTACTCCCACCGGGAGTAGGACTCCCTCCCTTACTTGTTTGATTAGGAGAAGGGGTTAAAGAGGAGGGAGCGATGAAGGAAAGGAGGGGCGCCGCCCCCCTCTCCTTGTCCTATTTGGACTAGATGGGGAGGGGTGCGCGGCCCTGCCCTAGCCGCCTCTCCTCTTCTCCACTAAGGCCCACTATGGCCCATTAAGCCCCCGGGGGGTTCCGGTAACCCCTCGGTACTCCGGCAAAATCCCAATTTCACCCGGAACATTTCTGATATCCAAATATAGGCTTCCAATATATCAATCTTCATGTCTCGACCACTTAGAGACTCCTCGTCATGTCCGTGATCACATCCGGGACTCCGAACAACCTTCGGTACATCAAAACTCATAAACTCATAATATAACCGTCATCGAAACTTTAAGCGTGCGGACCCTACGGGTTCGAGAACTATGTAGACATGACCAAGACACGTCTCCGGTCAATAACCAATAGCGGAACCTGGATGCTCATATTGGCTCCCACATATTCTACGAAGATCTTTATCGGTCAGACCGCATAACAACATACGTTGTTCCCTTTGTCATCGGTATGTTACTTGCCCGAGATTCGATCGACGGTATCTCAATACCTAGTTCAATCTCATTACCAGAAAGTCTCTTTACTCGTTCCGTAATACATCATCCCACAACTAACTCATTAGTTGCAATGCTTGCAAGGCTTTAAGTGATGTGCATTACCGAGTGGGCCCAGAGATACCTCTCCGACAATCGGAGTGACAAATCCTAATCTCGAAATACGCCAACCATAAAGTACCTTCGGAGACACATGTAGAGCACCTTTATAATCACCCAGTTACGTTGTGACGTTTGGTAGCACACAAAGTGTTCCTCCGGTAAATGGGAGTTGCATAATCTCATGGTCATAGGAACATGTATAAGTCATGAAGAAAGCAATAGCAACATACTAAACGATCGAGTGCTAAGCTAACGGAATGGGTCAAGTCAATCACATCATTCTCCTAATGATGTGATCCCGTTAACCAAATGACAACTCATGTCTATGGCTAGGAAACATAACCATCTTTGATCAACAAGCTAGTCAAGTAGAGGCATACTAGTGACACTCTGTTTGTCTATGTATTCACACATGTATCATGTTTCCGGTTAATACAATTCTAGCATGAATAATAAACATTTATCATGATATAAGGAAATAAAAAATAACTTTATTATTGCCTCTAGGGCATATTTCCTTCAGTCTCCCACTTGCACTAGAGTCAATAATCTAGTTCACATCGCCATGTGATTTAACACCAATAGTTCACATCACCATGTGATTAACACCCATAGTTCACATCGTCATGCGACCAACACCCAAAGGGTTTACTAGAGTCAACAATCTAGTTCACATCGCTATGTGATTAACACCCAAAGAGTACTAAGGTGTGATCATGTTTTGGTTGTGAGAGAAGTTTAGTCTACGGGTCTGCCACATTCAGATCCGTATGTATTTTGCAAATTTCTACGTCAACAATGCTCTGCACGGAGCTACTCTAGCTAATTGCTCCCACTTTCAAAATGTATCTAGATTGAGACTTAGAGTCATCTGGATGAGTGTCAAAATTTGCATCGACGTAACCCTTTACGACGAACCTTTTTTCACCTCCATAATCGAGAAACATATCCTTATTCCACTAAGGATAATTTTGACCGATGTCCAGTGATCTACTCCTAGATCACTATTGGACTCCCTTGCCAAAAAAACAGTGTAGGGTATACAATAGATCTGGTACACAGCATGGCATACTTTATAGAACCTATGGCTGAGGCATAGGGAATGACTTTCATTCTCTTTCTATCTTTTGCCGTGGTCGGGCTTTGAGTCTTACTCAATTTCACACCTTGTAACACAGGCAAGAACTCTTCCTTTGACTGTTCCATTTTGAACTACTTCAAAATCTTGTCAAGGTATGTACTCATTGAGAAAACTTATCAAGCGTCTTGATCAATCTCTATAGGTCTTGATGCTCAATATGTATGCAGCTTCACCGAGGTCTTTCTTTGAAAAACTCCTTTCAAACACTCCTTTATGCTTTGCAGAATAATTCTACATTATTTCCGATCAACAATATGTCATTTACATATACTTATCATAAATGTTGTAGTGCTCCCACTCACTTTCTTGTAAATACAGGCTTCACCACAATTCTGTATAAAACTATATGCTTTGATCAACTCATCAAAGCGTATATTCCAACTCTGAGATGCTTGCACCATCCATAGATGGATCGCTGGAGCTTGCACATTTTGTTAGCACCTTTAGGATCGACAAAACCTTCTGGTTGCATCATATACAACTCTTCCTTTAGAAATCCATTAAGGAATGTAGTTTTGACATCCATTTGCCAGATTTCATAAAATGTGGCAATTTGATAACATGATTCGGACAGACTTAAGCATCGCTACGAGTGAGAAAATCTTATCGTAGTCAACACCTTGAACTTTGTCAAAACCTTTTTCGACAAGTCTAGCTTTGTAGATAGTAACACTACTATCAGCGTCCGTCTTCCTCTTGAAGATCCATTTATTTTCTATGGCTTGCCGATCATCGGGCAAGTCAACCAAAGTCCACACTTTGTTCTCATACATGGATCCCATCTCATATTTCATGGCCTCAAGCCATTTCGCGGAATCTGGGCTCATCATTGCTTCCTCATAGTTCGTAGGTTCGTCATGGTCAATTAACATGACCTCCAGAACAGGATTACCATACCACTCTGGTGCGGATCTCACTCTGGTTGACCTACGAGGTTCGGTAGTAACTTGATCTGAAGTTACATGATCATCATCATTAGCTTCCTCACTAATTGGTGTAAGAGTCACAGAAACAGATTTCTGTGATGAACTACTTTCCAATAAGGGAGCAGGTACAGTTACCTCATCAAGTTCTACTTTCCTCCCACTCACTTCTTTCGAGAGAAACTCCTTCTCTAGAAAGGATCCATTCTCAGCAACAAATATCTTGCCTTCGGATCTGTGATAGAAGGTGTACCCAATAGTTACTTTTGGGTATCCTATGAAGATGCACTTCTCCGACTTGGGTTTGAGCTTATCAAGATGAAACTTTTTCACATAAGCATTGCAACCCCAAACTTTAAGAAACAACAGCTTAGGTTTCTTGCTAAACCATAGTTCATACGGTGTCGTCTCAACAGACTTAGATGGTGCCCCTTTTTAATGTGAATGCAGCTGTCTCTAATGCATAACCCCAAAACGATAGTGGTAAATCAGTAAGAGACATCATAGATCGCACCATATCTGGTAAAGTACGATTACGACGTTTGGACACACCATTACGCTGTGGTGTTCCAGGTGGCATGAGTTTGTGAAACTATTCCATATTGTTTTAATTGAAGACAAACTCGTAACTCAAATATTTGCCTCTGCGATCAGATCGTAGAAACTTTATTTTCTTGTTATGATGATTTTCCACTTCACTCTGAAATTCTTTGAACTTTTCAAATGTTTTAATCTCATGTTTCATCAAGTAGATATACCCATATCTTCTCAAATCATTTGTGAAGATTAGAAAATAACGATACCCACCGCGAGCCTCAACACTCATTGGACTGCATATATCAGTATGTATTATTTCCAACAAGTTTGTTGCTTGCTCCATTGTTTCGGAGAACGGAGTCTTAGTCATATTGCCCATGAGGCATGGTTCGCAAGCATCAACTGATTCATAATCAAGTGATTCCAAAAGCCCATCAGCATGGAGTTTTTTCATGCGCTTTATACCAATATGACCCAAACGGCAGTGCCACAAATAAGTTGCACTATCATTACTAACTTTGCATCTTTTGGCTTCAATATTATGAATATGTGTATCACTACGATCGAGATCCAACAAACCAATTTCATTGGGTGTATAACCATAGAAGGTTTTATTCATGTAAACAGAACAACAATTATTCTCTGATTTTAAATAAATAACCGTATTGCAATAAGCATGATCAAATCATATTCATGCTCAACGCAAACGCTAAATAACATTTATTTAGGTTTAACACTAATCCCGAAAGTATAGGGAGTATATGATGATGATCATATCAATCTTGGAACCACTTCCAACACACATCGTTACTTCACCCTTAACTAGTCTCTATTTATTTTGTAACTCCTGTTTCGAGTTACTAATTTTTAGCAACCGAACAAGTATCAAATACCCAGGGGCTACTATAAATACTAGTAAGGTACACATCAATAACTTGTATATCAAATATACCCTTGTTCACTTTGCCATCCTTCTTATCCACTAAATATTCAGGGCATTTCCGCTTCCAATGACCAGTCCCTTTGCAGTAGAAGCACTTAGTCTTAGGCTTAGGTCCAGACTTGGGCTTCTTCACTTGAGCAGCAACTTGCTTTCCGTTCTTCTTGAAGTTCCCTTTCTTTCCCTTTGCCCTTTTCTTGAAACTAGTGGTCTTGTTAATCATCAACACTTGATGCTCTTTCTTGATTTCTACCTTCATCGATTTCATCATCATGAAAATCTCGGGAATCATTTACGTCATCCCTTGCATACTATAGTTCCTCACGAAGTTCTACTAACTCGGTGATGGTGACTAGAGAATTCTGCCAATCACTATTTTATCTGGAAGATTAACTCCCACTTGATTCAAGCGAGTATAGTACCCAGACAATCTGAGCACATGCTCACTGCTTGAGCTATTCTCCTCCATCTTTTAGCTATAGAACTTGTTGGAGACTTCATATCTCTCAACTCAGGTATTTGCTTGAGATATTAATTTCAACTCCTGGAACATCTCATATGGTTTAAAAACGTCTTTGAAATCCCGATTCTAAGCTATTAAGCATGGTGCACTAAACTATCAAGTAGTCATCATATTGAGCTAGCCAAATGTTCATAACGTCTGCATCTGCTCCTGTAATAGGTCAGTCACCTAAAGGTGCATCAAGGACATAATTCTTCTGTGTAGCAATGACGATAAACCTCGGATCATGGACCCAGTCTGCATCATTACTACTATCATCTTTCTACTTAGTTTTCTCTAGGAACACATATAAAACATAGGGAAGGAATAACGCGAGCTATTGATCTACAACATAGATATGCAAATACTATCAGGACTAAGTTCATGATAAATTAAAGTTCAATTAATTATATTACTTAAGAACTCTCACTTAGATAGACATCCCTCTAATCATCTAAGTGATCACGTGATCCATATCAACTAAACCATAACTGATCATCATGTGAAATGGGGTAGTTTTCAATGGTGAACATCATTATGTTGATCATATCTACTATATGATTCACGCTCGACCTTTCGGTCTCCAGTGTTCCGAGGCCATATCTGCATATGCTAGGCTCGTCAAGTTTAACCTGAGTATTCTGCATGTGCAAAACTAGCTTGCACCTGTTGTAGATGGACGTAGAGCTTATCACACCCGATCATCATGAGGTGTCTGGGCACGAAGAACTTTGGCAACGGTGCATACTCAGGGAGAACACTTTTATCTTGAAATTTAGTGAGAGATCATCTTATAATGCTACCGTCAATCAAAGCAAGATAAGATGCATAAAAGATAAACATCACATGCAATCAATATAAGTGATATGATATGGCCATCATCATCTTGTGCTTGTGATCTACATCTCCAAAGCACCGTCATGATCACCATCATCACCGGCGCGACACCTTGATCTCCATCGTAGCATCGTTGTTGTCTCGCCAATCTTATGCTTCCACGACTATCGCTACCGCTTAGTGATAAAGTAAAGCATTACAGGGCGATTGCATTGCATACAATAAAGCGACAACCATATGGCTCCTACCAGTTGCCGATAACTCGGTTACAAAACATGATCATCTCATACAATAAAATTTAGCATCATGCTCTGACCATATCACATCACAACATGCCCTGCAAAAACAAGCTAGACGTCCTCTACTTTGTTGTTGCAAGTTTTGCGTGGCTGCTACGGGCTGAGCAAGAACCGTTCTTACCTACGCATCAAAACCACAACGATAGTTTGTCAAGTTGGTGCTGTTTTAACCTTCGTAAGGACCGGGCGTAGCCACACTCGGTTCAACTAAAGTTGGAGAAACTGACACCCACCAGCCACCTATGTGCAAAGCACGTCGGTAGAAACAGTCTCGCGTAAGCGTACGCGTAATGTCGGTCCAGGCCGCTTCATCCAACAATACCGCTGAACCAAAGTATGACATACTGGTAAGCAGTATGACCTATATCGCCCACAACTCACTTGTGTTCTACTCGTGCATATGACATCTACGCATAAAAACCTGGCTCGGATGCCACTGTTGGGGAACGTAGTAATTTCAAAAAAATTCCTACGCACACGCAAGATCATGGTGATGCATAGCAACGAGAGGGGAGAGTGTTGTCCACGTACCCTCGTAGACCGAAAGCAGAAGCGTTAGCACAACGCGGTTGATGTAGTCATACGTCTTCATGATCTGACCAATCAAGTACCGAACGTACGGCACCTCCGAGTTCAGCACATGTTCAGCCCGATGACGTCCCTCGAACAACGATCCAGCCGAGTATTGAGGGAGAGTTTCATCAGCACGACGGCGTGGTGACGATGATGATGTTCTACCGACGCAGGGCTTCGCTTAAGCACCGCTACAGTATTATCGAGGTGGACTATGGTGGAGGGGGGCACCGCACACGGCTAAAAGATCAAATCAATTGTTGTGTCTTTGGGGCGCCCCCTGCCCCCGTATATAAAGGAGCAAGGGGGGGAGGTGCGGCCGGACAGGAGGAGGCGCGCCAGGAGGAGTCCTACTCCCATCGGGAGTAGGACTCGCTCCCTTCCTTGTTGGATTAGGAGAAGGGGGAAAGAGGAGGGAGAGAGGAAGGAAAGGGGGGCGCCGCCCCCCTCTCCTTGTCCTATTCGGACTAGAGGGGGAGGGGCGTGCAGCCCTGCCCTAGCCGCCTCTCCTCTTCTCCACTAAGGCCCACTATGGCCCATTAAGCCCCCGGGGGGTTCCGGTAACCCCTCGGTACTCCGGCAAAATCCCGATTTCACCCAGAACATTTCTGATATCCAAATATAGGCTTCTAATATATCAATCTTCATGTCTCGGCCATTTCGAGACTCCTCGTCATGTCCATGATCACATCTGGGACTCCGAACAACCTTCGGTACATCAAAACTCATAAACTCATAATATAACCGTCATCGAAACTTTAAGCATGCGGACCCTACGGGTTCGAGAACTATGTAGACATGATCGAGGCACGTCTCCGGTCAATAACCAATAGCGGAACCTGGATGCTCATATTGGCTCCCACATATTCTACGAAGATCTTTATCGGTCAGACCGCATAACAACATACGTTGTTCCCTTTGTCATCGGTATGTTACTTGCCCGAGATTCGATCGACAGTATATCAATACCTAGTTCAATCTCGTTACTGGCAAGTCTCTTTACTCATTCCGTAATACATCATCCCGCAACTAACTCATTAGTTGCAATGCTTGCAAGGCTTTAAGTGATGTGCATTACCGAGTGGGCCCAGAGATACCTCTCCGACAATCGGAGTGACAAATCCTAATCTCGAAATACGCCAACCCAACATCCACCTTTGGAGACACCTGTAGAGCTCCTTTATAATCACCCAGTTACGTTGTGACGTTTGGTAGCACACAAAGTGTTCCTCCGGCAAACGGGAGTTGCATAATCTCATAGTCATAGGAACATCTATAAGTCATGAAGAAAGCAATAGCAACATACTAAACGATCAAGTGCTAAGCTAATGGAATGGGTCAAGTCAATCACATCATTCTCCTAATGATGTGATCTTGTTAATCAAATGACAACTCATGTCTATGGCTAGGAAACATAACCATCTTTGATCAACGAGCTAGTCAAGTAGAGGCATACTAGTGACACTCTGTTTGTCTATGTATTCACACATGTATCATGTTTCCAGTTAATACAATTCTAGCATGAATAATAAATATTTATCACGATATAAGGAAATAAATAATAACTTTATTATTGCCTCTAGGGCATATTTCCTCCACTAATGCATATTTACTTTATTATCATAAAATTTTCAATAAGTCCCAAGCACAATACAAGTATTATTCTTGACACTTGGGGGCTAATGTATGTTTGCTCAAAGTAACACTGGTTAAAAGTCCCGGTTCAGCTTGGAAAGATAAACCGGCCCTTGGGGACTACACTGACGAAAGTTTCAAGATTACAAAGTTAAAAGTACCGGTTCATCCTAAAAGATAAACCGGCCCTTGGAAGATAAGCATGCAGAGTTGCGATATTGCAAAGTCCCGGTTTAGATGGGCATCATAAATCGGCCCTTGGGGGCTACTGGAGTTGGTACTAAAAACTTGGACATAAAAGAGAAACAGTTATGAAGTTACCTCATATCGCTCCTTCATCAAATTCACTAAACCGGCTTCGTAGTCACGGTTTGTGTATAGACGGTTTAAGAAACCAGAATGAAGTTCTTGGGCGTTGAGGTGGGCGTAGCTTGACAAGTCTGTGCTCCACTTGCCTTTGCCCATAGCAGAGAGTTCCTCCTTGGCACTATGCTTTGATAATGCAACAGGATTGCCAGGGGTGGTGTGGCCAACACCAGTAATTATAACATCATCTTCCTTGTCACCAGCAGCCTTTACCGGCGTTGACGATTCATCAGCAGCCTTAGCTGGACTTGACGGTCTATCATCAGTTGGGACCGGGCTTGCCGGTTTATCAGTATGACCTGTTGCATCAACTTCTGCTGGTTCAGCAAAATCATGGTCTTGAGAGGGTGGATCATCAAGCATGGCATCAGCATTGGTTCTTTCCAGTTCTGGAGTTCTCTCTGGTTCAACAACCACATGGTCATCAGACGGTTTATCTACATGAGCCTTCTTGCTGGGTCTGGCCTTAGCTCTGAAAGAAAAAGACATAAAGGTCAGTATAACACGTAAATATAAAACGTCAAAATGAGTAAGTTTAAAGTGTTTACCCAGGGACAGTTTTAAGAGGAGGGAGTTGTGTGGCCGTTGACTCACTGGATGATGAAAGAGGCGTTCCTTGATAATTTGAATCGGATGCATTAAGAGGCTGTCGGAAATAACCCGCCTTGGGATAAGAAGCATCGGAAGTGTTTGAGACCCCAGATCGACGCTTCCGAACCGGCGTGTTCGGTAAACCGGCCGAAGTGACTACTTGGTCGCTGTGCCGGGTTGTGCGGCGAGCTTCGTGTTGCTGCTTCTTCAAAAGAAAGTTTGGGTCCAAGTGAGCTAGGGGTGAGAAAATCTTACTTTCCGGACTGCTTGACGGATTTTTTGTGTTGGCAGAGGGTCTGAACCGGAGGAAAGGATAATTACCTCTGCGTCATCAGCTTGGCTGCCTTCGGCGTCATCCTCACAATGATTATTGTCAATGAGGTGTATGAAAAATGAACCAAGAGAGTCAAGTTCTACCTCTGCGTCCGGGTCATCAAGGTCGTCATCAAGATTTAACCCGATGGGTTCAGCTGCCTTTTTCTTGGCAGGTCTTTTAACAACCTTCGTCTTTGGTCGAGGGGTCTTGGTCGGTTTTTCCTGCGATTTCTTCTTCCAGAATGGGTCGTCACCCTGTTAAAAGATTGGCAGAAGATATAAAATATTACACAAATAAGAATATCAAGTACAAGCAGGAGTGAGGTAACTCTTACAGCTGGCGGTTTATTGGAAACGCAGAAGGGACTAAGCCCTGTTTTGTTGCACACAGCCACCGGTTCATCCAACATCTTCTTAACAGATTCAGTAACTTCAGCCTCTGTTAGCTAAATATCAATGTGCCGCTGAGGATCTTTTAAGTCCCCTGTGTACTGACACATTAAACCGGAGCGGCGGCTTAACGGTAAAATACTCCAAGTTATCCAGCAAAGAGCAAAATCAACTCCTGTCAGACTGTTAGCCATAAAGGCTCTGAGCTTGGCGAGTTATGGAGCGTATGTGGACCGTTCCTTGGCAGTCAGCCGTTGTGGAACTGGATGTGTATTGGTAAGCCGGTGAGCACGATAACCCGGCAGAGGGTTCTCATCATCAGGGGAAATGTCTTTACAATAGAACGAAGTCTGGTTCCAGTCTTTAGGATGACTATGAAGCTTTGCATGAGGGAAGCTGACATCCTTCCTTTTCTGAATAGAAACGCCGCCAAGTTCGGTGTTGGGCCCGTCTACAAATTCAGTGCGATGGTTCAAGTAGAAGAAATCCCTAAACAATTCAACGGTTGGCTCTTCTTGCAGATAGGCCTTAGAGAACACTTGAAAGTGGCAAATATTGGACACAGAGTTAGGTCCAATGTCTTGAGGGTGGATCTGGAAGCTAGCAAGCACATCACGGAAAAACTTGGACCCAGGCGGTTTAAAACCACGACTCATGTGATCAACGAATACTACTATCTCGCCATCCTTGGGGGTAGGAGGATTCTCTGGACCGGGAACTCGCCAGTGGATTTCGCTTCGTTTTGGTAAAGCACCAGATCTGACGCATCCATCTAGCTGCTCTTCAGTAACTTGGGAAGGGACCTAGTTACAAGCATAGAACTGTTTGGCCATTTCGAATAAGGAGCTGGAAAAGATTGATGCCAGTTTAAGACTCATGATTAGCAAGCATAAAGCGTAGCAGGTTAAGGAAAAAGCATTCAAGCATGCAAAGTTGTTAAACCAGAGGAAGATGCTGTTATAAATGGTAAGGCGACTGGCGGTTTAAGAGTGGACTAATGGTACCTACCGGAATATCATTTTTCAAAAAGCTAAACCGCCTATATTGGTATGAAAGGTACAAATCTAAAATACCTAGGTGAGGGAAAAACAAGTTTCACAAATTGGTATGATAATTTCAGATCTGTGGTGCGACAGAAAAACTAGAATATACTCCGACCTAAACTTCAGGTGCTTAAGCAGTTCATCAGGGTCAGATGAGTCTTTCTATATGAAGGGGATGCTCTAATGAAGAAAAAGGAGCTCTAACTACAAAGGCACCGAAAAATATCAGATCTAACTTGCCATTTGCGCTACGGAGAAGAACAGGGAAGAACAGCTCTAGAACTTCGAAGAACTCCGATGAGTACAAACCCTAATGATAAGATCTAGGGTGGAAGGAGAGAAGGCTTACCAGTGTCAAAGGAACAGCGGAGAGTCGCCGCAGCTTTCTGGTACGATCAGGGTGATGCAGCGGCCGTTGTTGGGGCAGATGCGAAGGTCGACGGCGGCGGCAGAGCTCCAATGTTCGGGCGACGCGAGGAAGAGGACGATGTGAAGGGGCACGAAGGGGAAAATAAAAAGGACCCCTCGGCCTTATTTATAAGGTGAATGGATAAGCGACAGGCGCGGAAATCGAGGAGCCCAAAAAATGGATATGTAGCAAAGTTGTTGCCTCGATTGTTGGAGGATCATTAATGAAGGGTATCTTTGTTTTTAATAAACAGGTGACGTCATGGCGGTTTATCACGATCCTGGAAGATGACGTCATGGTGGTTTATGAGACTTACGTGAAGGTGCTGAAGAAGAAATTTTCCTCAGTATTGAAGATTGACATGGACCAGTTCAAATCAATCTGGGGCCTAATGTTGGGGATATTACTGTTGAGCATAAACCGGCCAGGAGAGGCCGGATTATCCCCATAATGAGTTATTATATTTGAGGTCTATGAAGATAAAGACGGTGACGCTTTATGAAGGCCGAGAGCCCAAAGGCGGATTAAGGCCTGTAGACATAAACCGACATTGATATGTAAACTTGTGCTGTAAGATAGAAAGAGTAGAAACCGAGCCGTACACGTTTACGAGCCGGCCTCGGGATTCTGTAAACCGACGGGCATCAACCTACGTATAAAGGGACGACCCGGCGGCGGTTTAGGGACAACAAACAATAACTCGAGAGCCAGGAAAAGCGGATTCGCTCCCTGGTCATCGAAACCCAAGCAATTCCATCACAACTAGACGTAGGCTTTTACCTTCACCGTAAGGGGCCGAACCAGTATAATTTCTTGCGTCCCTCGTCCGCTTTAACCCCTTTAAGCTAACCCGTCGCGATGACTCCACGACTAAGTTCTTTCACGAGGATATCTGTTGTGACAATTCCACAACAAGGGCCACATTATGGTTCTATGTTTGAGGACACCCGTCGTAGTTATCATATTCAGACAAACGAAGCGCACTTTATATGTCGAATGCCGATTTTATACGACTACTCTGCTCGGACAATCGGCACCCCTTCATCAAGTGGATAGGGAGTACCGACAAATGTGCCAAGATGATGGCTTCAGATTAACTAATGTATTACTTTATAAGGTCTTTATGAATAATTAATAAAATAATTACATGCATCGTTTAGATGCAGGGAGTCATCCTCCTTTTCAAAAAAAATGGAAAATAAAACAAATACGACCACTCTGCTGGAGTTGTTCTAACGAGCTCGGATTGCTCGCTTCCTGAAAAAGTGCCGTGAATTCGGAATTTCTGCGACATGGAAACCGATGAATTGCAATGTTTGGGTATGCACCGTTTCCGATCGCCACATGCAGCTGGATCTGTATGCGCTGCACTGCGAGAACAACAAACGACGTCACATCGACCGGTTGGTGAGAGCAGTAAATATTTGCCCCACAACGTGTAGTTTTGCACTTGTGCAGAAGCCCGCCCGCCCGCCAATCATCGCGAGCTGACTCTACAGGCAGCGGATCTATCGAGGCATGGGCGCCGAGAGCGCGCTGCTGACTGCTGTAAAAAAGTAAAACAACGGGTGAATGAAACAGCGACGTGCACCGCTGACAGAAAAAGGAAATCCCCTGTTTCAGTCCAGGGTCTGCGACGCTGCACTGCATCAGCGCGCCATGGGTACGCGCGCGCGCGCGCGTATTTGCCCGTTCCAGATGTTTACGTGCCCGCATATTTTAGACCGTGTATTGGGTTTGACTTGAGGTGCTTATAGTTAACTAACTCCAATATATTCCCTTTCGCCCTGGCTTCAACTCTCGGCTCGCCATGCTACCTTCAAACATCTCGAGAGGCCATGATGAGCTCATTCACGGTTCATCTTTAGACGGCGCGTCCCCTCCGTGCTCGCGGGACAGACGGGGCAGTCGGCCGGCGTGCAACGGCTAGTCGACTGGCGCTAGAGGTGGTTAATTTTCCTTTTTTGTTTTGTTTTGAAACAGCTAGAGGGTAAGATACAACATGCAATCTCTGAGTTAACTGACCGATTCAGAACATCCCCACTTCTACGATCCCTTGCTTTGTTTCTCCACTTCTAATCAGGCTGCTCCGTTTTCGTACATGGTCGATCGGTTACGTACCTACGTAGATGCTCATCGAACATCATCATAATACTAATCCTGAGATGCGTGTCTCCCTAACACCCAGCACGCGGAAGGGCGTCATGACGGTGCCGTTCCCGCGTGATCCATCAGCACATGTTCACATGGACACAGTTGACCATATATGCTACTCACACGCTAACAGCCGATTCGATCTTTGCTCATGAATCAGTCACCGTACGTGTTGCCCCGAGACTAACTCGTAATCTCAGCCTCCTTGCTTCCTGCTCCCCTTGATACAAATCAGTCCATGGATGGGACTCACCACCTCGTCCACCTTGCATTCCTGCCATGCAAGAATAAGTCGACAGTGGCTGTGACGAATCATGGCGGCGAGGCCGTGGACAGGAGAACCAGATACATGGCGATCTTCGTGGCCTGCCTCCAGCAGGACCTTGCCAGCCGTCTCGTACGCGTGTGTTCTTGGGCAGGTGTGTCTTGACGAGCTTGGTCACCGGCGATGGTGTCCTGGTCGGCGGCGGCGTCTCACTTGCAGGGGCGAGTGGGGGCACAGAGAGAGAGCACCGAAGGCGGTGGCCGGAGCTCCGCCGATGAAGTCTCGAGGACTCGTTTTCAAAAAAAGTGTTCATGATTTCGAAAAATGTTCTTGCTTTTCAAAAATGTTTCAGTTTTTTTAAAACAATTCACCAATTTGAAAAGTGTTTGCGTTTCACAAGACACTCAATTTTTTTGCATTCATCTTAAAATAATTTGGATCTAGGCTGTGGATTGGTTCTTAAAGATTGACGCTGCTGACTAATCAGTAAAGCTCGCTAGCTCAGCTGGTTGAAGTGCGTGGAGAGCGGCATATAGGAGGCCCCGTTGGTTGCGGGACCTCCTACTCAGCGTTGTGTGCGCCGGCCCAATCAACCTCTGGCAAAAAACAAACGCGAAGGAAAAATGTTGATGTTAATTTGGGCAAAGTTGGAATCAATCTCTGCTCGCCTAAGTCAAGAACTTCAAGCCTTCTCGCTAGACCAGGCTCAATTTCTCGCCAATGATCAGGAAATAATCCTATTTGATCCCTCTTTTAGTACAAACATTAACATATAGTCAACTTTGTTCACGTTGATTAAAATAAAAAATAAAAAATCGCAAAAAAATGAAAAAGTATACGGATTCAAAAACGTTCCTAGATTTTGAAGAAAAGTTCATGGATTACGAAAAAATGTTCACGAATTTTTAACATAAGTTCACCGAAGTGGAAAAAGTTCATAGATTTTGAAAAAAAGTCCAATGAATATGAAAAAAAAGTTTATCAATTTTTTAAAAAGTTCACAGGATTTTTTTTAAAAAGTTCATCAACTTCTAAAAAAGGTCATCGAATTTGGAAAAAAGTTCACAAATCTGAAATAATATCATCGATTTTAAAACAAATGTTCATATTTTTTTAAAAGGTCATTGAATTTGAAAAAAAATCACATATTTTCAAACAATTCATCGAACTAGGAAGAAGAAAAAAAGAAAAAGGAAAACGAAAAATAGGTAAAAGGAAAAAGGGAAAAGAAAGAATAACAGATAGAAAAAGTTCAATCTTGCCAAGTCCCGTGTGGTGGCTTTGTGGTTACACCAGCGATAATAGGTGAGGGAGGACGTTGGTTCGAATCACGGTTAGCATGCTTCCTTTGGCGGATAAACTCACTAGAAAGAAACGCTAGATGGGTCGGCCCAGCGCAGAGGAGTTTCAAATGCCCGTTTGCATACGATCCACCGTTGGCCGCTGCCTTGCTGGGTTCGCTGCTGATTTTCTTTTAGGCAGGTTCGCTGCTCACTGGTCGGGTTGACAGGTCAACTGTTGACTTTAGTAAAAAAATGAAAAAAAACATGAAAGCTGGAAAAAAATTGTGAACTTCAAAATGTTCATGGGTTTTAAAAAAATATAATGAACTAGAAAAAAAGTTAATCGAAAATTGAAGAAATTTCATCAATTTTGAAAAAAAAAGTTCCTCAAATTTAGAAAAAGAACACCAAAATTGAAAAAAAATCACCAAAAAATTAAACAGTTATGAGTTCTGAAAAACGTTCATCAATTTTGGAAAAAAATCACTGATTTTTGAAAAAATCATGACTTTTTAAAAAAAATCAGAATTTTAAATAGTTCATGCATTTATGAAAAATAGAAAATAAAAAGAAAGAAAGAGAAAAAGGAGAACGAACACAAAACAGTGTGTTTGCAAGTGTTGTATTTTAAGGAGTAAAAACGAATCTACCACCCGAGGTTGCGTTGCCCAGTAGGTTATTTCGATGCGTTCTGTTTCCGAACGACCTCTGTACGAGGGCATTTCCTAAACGGCGCCCGCTGCGTCCGTTTTAGTTGTTTTCCCTAGCGGGCGCATACCCCTCGCAGCGACTTGGGCTCGGCCCATCTACGTCCTGCTTTTATTCCGCAAAAAATAAAGTGCCTGGTAGTGGTATTCGAACCCCAAGAGTTCTGCATTCTACCTTAGCTGCAGTAACCAACAAGCCATCACATCAGATGTGTTTACTTACATCTTCTTCCCTCTTTTCTTTCGTCTCGCTGTTTTTCTTCATTTTTTCCTTTTACTTGTTCTTTTTCTCCGTTGTTGGAACGGTTTTGTTCCCTTTTTCCTTTTTCTTTTTCTTTGTTAAATGTGTGAACTCTTTTTTTATCAAAATCCAATGAACCTTTTCAAATTCGTGAACTAATTTTACAAAATCGATGAACACTTTTTTCAAAACCTATGATTTTTTTTCCAAAATCAACGCACTCTTTTCAAAATCGATGAACTCTTTTTCAAATCAATGAACTCTTTTTCAAATCGATGAACTCTTTTTGAAATCTTTTTCAAAACCGATGATCTCTTTTCAATATTGATGAACTCTTTTTCAAAACCGATGAACTTTTTCAAAATCGACGAACTCCTTTCCAAATTGATGAACTTTTTCAAAATTGATGAACTCTTTCTGAAATCCTTTTCAAACCGATGAACTTTTTTCAAAACCGATGATCTCTTTTCAAAACCGATGATCTCTTTTCAAAATTGATGAATTCTTTTTCAAAACCTATGAACTTTTTCAAAATCGATGAACTCTTTTCAAAATCAATGAACTATTTTCCAAATCGTTGAACTTTTTTCAAAATCGATGAACTCTTTTCGAAATTGATGACCTTTTTTCAAAATCGATGACTTTTTTCCAAATCGATGAACTCTTTTCAAAATCCATGAACTTTTTTGAATCTTGATGAACTTTTTTTCAAACTCGGTGAACTAATTTTCAATTTTGATGAACTTTTTTTAAAATCTGATGAACTTTTTTCAGATACGATGAAGATTGTTTGCAATTTCGATGAGCTTATTTCAAATTGATAAACTTTTTTTCAAATCGGTGAACTTTTTCCAAAATCGATGAACCTTTTTCAAAATTTGATGAACTTTTTTTAAATCCGTTAACTTTTTTCTCAAGATTTGTGAACTATTTTTCAAAACAGGTTAACTTTTTCTCAAAATTGTGAACTTTCTCAAATTGCTCAACTTTTTTCAAATTTTTATGTTTTTTTTCAAAACCAATGTACCTTTTGTAATTCATGAACTTTTTCGATAATGTTTAAAAATAATTGAAAAACAAAGTGCTACAGTGAACGGCATGCGTGCAATAAAGTACACGGCTACAAATGTCCTTAAACGCTTTACGCTGAAATAAGTCAATAGCAAGCATTAGGTCAGGTGGTTAGGGAACAACATTTTCGGGATATTTTCGCTCTAGCGCTACCCACGTGCTAGCTCTATCGAATGAAATTTTGCTGGGTCGGCCCAGTAGCAACGCCTTCAGGCGCCAGTAAGCTGAACCGGCGCTAAGAGCGCCGGTTAGGAGCTCCCCTGTACGAGTCTCATGGGGCACAACATTTTTGCTGTTTGAAAATGAAAAAAAAATAATGGGCCGCCCCAGTGCGGGAGGGTAGTGTTTTGGTGGGGGAACTGCTTTAGGCGCCAGTTTGCAAAAAAAACCTATAAACAAGCGCCCAATAGGATTCGTCCCGATTGAAACCGATCGGTCTCTCTCCACTGCAGACTAATCCGAGACCCCCTGTATGGCGCCTGCGAGCGTCGGGCTTTTGGGCCTTCGCTTAAGAGAACCGTGAATGGGCCGACAC